>NC_046657.1:49643887-49694433 GCF_010883055.1 Belonocnema kinseyi
AGTATCAATAGCATAGTATCAATAGCAAGGTATTAATAATCAAGTAGTTACATTTAAGTATCTATAATCAGAAAGAATTATTCCAGTATTAATAAAAAAAAACTATCAATAATCAGAAAACTAGTTTAAATTAAAGAATATCAATAATCAAGTATCAGTAATCAAATACAAATAATTCAGGATAAATCCTCAAGAATCAAGAATAAAGTATCGATAACAAAGTATCATTATTAAAGTATTAAAGATCAAAAATCAATATCCAAGCATTAGTATTCAATATCTAACATCAGGAATAAATAATTTAGTGTCAATAATCGGGTAATAATAGAAAAGTATTAATAACAAAGTATCAATAATCAAGAATCTCGTATATATAAAAAAGTATCAATAGTCCAATTTTAATAGTCAAGTATCAATATTTAAGTATAAATCATGAAGAATCATGTATACATAATAAAGTATCAGTAGTCAATAACATCGAGAACCAATCATCAAGGGATAATAATAAATTATCAATAACTGAGTATCAATAACTAAATATCAAGTGCAAATCATCGAATATTAGGTATAAATTGTCGATAATCAAGTATCAATAACAAAGTAATAGTAGAAAAGTATCAATAACCAAGTATCAATAGCCAGGTATCAATAGTCCAGTATCAAGTTTCAAGTGTCTATACAATAAAGAATCAAATATCAATCATTATGAGACAATAATTAATTATGAAGAATCAAGGGCCTACCCGGAAGGGAAATGGCTTAATGGTGTAATAATAAAAATAAAAAAAGTATCAAGGATCAATAAACAACTATCAGTAAACGAATATCATGAATCAAGTGTCAGTAATTAAATATCAATAATCCAGGATCAATCCTCAAGAATCAAGAATGAAGTATCGATAACAAAGTATCAATAGCAATGTCTCAATAATTAAAAATCAATAGCATACTGTTAATAGCAAGGTTTTAATAATCGATTAACAATAGTCAAGTATCTATAATTAAGAATGAATAACCCAGCGTCAATAATCGGGTCTTAATAAGAAAGTATTAATAAAAAACTATTAATAAACAAGAACCTAGTATACATTAAAAAATTTAAATAGCCAAGTCTTAGCAGTGAAGTATCGATATTTAAGTATAAATAGTCAAAACATGAATATTAAAGTGTCAATAATCAATAATCAAAAAACAGTCATCAATCATCAATAATTATGAGTCAATAATTAATTATTAAGAATCGAGTATCAAATATGGATAAAACACTATCAATAAACTAATGTTAATAATGAAGTATTAGTAATTGAATATCAGTAATTCAGTATCAGTCCTCAAGAATCAAGAATTAGGTATTGATAACAAAGTATCAATAGTGGGGAAGTATAATCAACAAATAATCAATAATCAAGAATCTGCAATAATTAGAAAAGTATTAACAGTCCAATTTGAATAGTCAAGTATCAATATTTAAGTGTAAAAAATAAAGAATCGTATATAAATAATGATTTATCAATAATTAATTATGAAGAAACAATCATTAAGTATTAGGAATCAAGTATCAATAACCAAGTATTGACAATTAAATATCAAGTATCAAACCTCAAGAATCAAGTATCAACAACATAGTATCAATAGCAAAGTATCAATAATAAAAAAATCAACAGCGAAATATCAATAGCAAGGTATTAATAATCAAGTAGTAATATTTAAGTATCTGTAATCAAGAAGACTTAATTCAGTATCAATAATCGGGTATTATTAAAAAGGTATTAGGAAGAAACTATCAATAATCAAGAAACTAGTATAAATTAAAAATATCAATAGTCAAGTTTTAATAATCAAGCATCGATATTTAGTTATAAATAATAAAGAATCAGATATGACTAATAAAGTATCAATAATCAATTCTCAAGAACCAATCATCAAGTAATAATGACCAAGTATCAATAATCAAGCATAAATAACTAATACCAAAGTATCAGTAATCGAAAATCAATATCCTAGTATTCATATTCTATATGTTTAATCAGATATGAATAATATATGAATAATCGTGTATACAAGGAAAAGTATTGATAGCAAAATATCAATAATCAAGAATCTAGTATTAATAACAAAATGTATCAATAGTCAAATATAAATAGTCAAGTATCAATATTCAAGTCTAAATTATGATGAACCATGCATACATAATAAAGTATCAATAATCAATTATCGAAAAAAAATAATCAAGGATTAATAATCAAGTATCAATAACCAAGTATCGATAATTAAATATAAAGTATCAAGCATCAAATATTGAGTATAAATTATTGAAGATCAAGTATCAATGACAGAGTTTAAATAGCAAAGTATCAATAAACAAAAATAAACAATTAACTATCAATAGCAAGGTATTAATAAAGTAATAATAAGAAACTATTAATTATCAAGAACCTAGAATAAATTTAAAAAACATCAATAGTTAAGTATCGATATTCAAGTATAAATAATGAAGAATCAGCTACGAATGATGATGTGTGGATAATCAATTATCAGGAACCAATCTTCTAGTATTATTAAGCAAAGCATCTCTAACTTAATATTGATAATTAAATATGAAGCATCAAGCATAAAATATTAAGTATAAAGTGTCAAGAGTCAAGTATTTATCACAAAGCATCAATAGCAAAACATCAATAGCAAAGTAGCAATACCGAGTATCAATAGCCTACTATTAATAATAAGGTATTAATAATAGAGTAGCAACATTCAAGTACCTATAATAAAGAATAAATAATCCAGTATCAATAATCAATCATGAAGTATCAATAATAAAATATCAAGTATCAAACGTGAAGCATAAATAACCAAATATCAATAGCCAATTATCAATAGATATGTATCAATAGTCTAGTTTCATTATTCAGTAGTCAACTGTCAAGTGACATGTGTCAACTGACAAAAGTCATGTTTCAAATGTTAATAGTCAATTGTCAATATTCAAGTTTTAATAATTAATTTTCAGGATTCATGTGTGAATAGTCAAGGCTCAATAGTCAAATTTCTCAATAGTCAAATTGTTCAATAGCGAAAGAGTCATGTTTCAAATGTTAATAGTAAATAGTCAATATTCTAGTGTCAATAGTCAAGTTTGAATAGTCAATTTTCAGGAGTCATGTGTAAATAGTCAAGGCTCAATAGTCAAATTGCAATATTCAAGAGTCAATAATCAAGTGTCAAAAGTCAAGCTTAAACAGTAATATGTGAATAGTAAGATCGCATTAGTCAAGTATCAGTAGCCAAGTATTTATAGTCAAGTATGAATATTCAGTTATCAATTATCAAAAATCAAGTGAATATACTAAAATATTATCATTCAGTTATCAAAAATCAATAATAAAAAATCAAAAAACGAGCATAATTAATCTAGTATCAACAATCAAGGATCAATCCTCAAAAATCAATAATTATGTATCAATAACAAGCTATCAATAATAATAATCAAGAATCGATAATCGAAGATTAGGTAAAAATAGTCAAGGATCAATAATTATTTGTAAAGAATTAATAATAAAGTATCAGTAACCAACTTTCAATAAACAAGCATCAATAATCAGATATCAATAATATGTCTCAATAATAATTATGAATCAATAATCCCGAAAGAACAATTGTCTATCAGTAACAAAGTACCCATAATAAAGAATCAATAATTAAGAATCCAGTATAAATAAACAAGTATCAGTAATCAAGTTTTATTAGTCAAGTACCATATTTAAGTATAAATAATCGAGAATCAGATATAAATAATGAAGTATCAACAATAAAGTGTCAAGAATCAAGTCCAAATAGTTAAGTTTCGATAGTCAAGCTTTAACAGTCATGCATGAATAGTCTAGCGTTATTAGTCAAGTTTCAAATTTATAATCAAATTTAAAAAAAATTATCAATAATCAGGTATCAATAACCAAGTATCAAAATGCAAGAAACCATAATAAATTATTAATAATCAAGTATCAATCACGAAAAAAAAGTATGAATAATCTAGTATCAATAATCATATTTCAATACTTAGTTATAAATAAACAAGGGTCTAAAAACAAGTATTTTTAACGAATATTTAAAAATAAGCATCAACAATCAAGTATCATTGAACGGAAATAATGTAACAGGTATCAATAATAAACTATCAATAATCAAGTATCAATGATCAAACATAGAAAAGTATCAATAAGCAAGTATCACTGATCAAGTGTCACTGCGATCGGAAACGAAGTTTCGGATATCAATAATTAAAAAAAATGCTGAAGTATCAATAATCGTGGATTGAAAAAGAGTATAAATAATTAATAATCAATAATCAATAATCAGTTTTCAAAAAATAAAATCAATCATCATGTATCACTGATCACAGACGAAGTTTCATGCATCAATAATAAAATATCAATAATGTAGTATCAATACTTAAGGACCAAAAATTAGTATCAACAACTAAGAATCACTGATTAGAAGCAAAGTATCAATTATTAATGATAATCAAATAGCAATCATAAAGTATCAATAATAATTCATTACTGTTAAGAAACGAAGCATCAGGTATTATTATTAAAATATCAATAATCAAACACCAAAAACAAGTATCAATAATCAAGTATTACTGATCAAGTATCACTAATCAGTAACTGATAATAAAACAATAATAATCAAGATTACAAAAACAAGTTTCAATAATAAAGTATCAGATATCAATAATTAAATATCAATAATTAAGTATCAATGATTAAACATGAAAAAGTATCCATGAGCAAGTATCACTGATTCAGATATCACTGCGATCAAGTGTCACTGATTAGAAAGAAAGCATCAGATATGAATAATAAAATATCAACAATCAATTATCAATAATCGACGATAAAAAAATAAGTATCACTGATGGAGTATCACTGACCAGAAACAAAGTATCAGGTATCAATAATCTGATATCAAAAATTAAATATCAATGACCAGGTATCTGATATCAATAATAATCAAATATCAATTATCTAGTATCTATTATCAAACATAATAACAAAATATGAATAATCATGTATAATTAATTATAAAAGTATCAGGTCTCAATAATCAAGAATGCAAAAATAAGTATAAATAACAATTTATCATTGATCAGAAACGAAGTAACAGGTTTCAATAATAATCAAACATCATTATTTAAGTGTCAATTATTATTTTTCATTGATCATAAGCAAAGTTTTAGGTATCAATAATCAAACAAATAATTAGGTATCAATATTCGATGATCAAAATACAATTATCAACAGTCAAATAACAATAACCAAAGATCAAAAAAGAAGTATCAATAATCAAGGATCAAAAAGCAGTATCAATAATCAAATAGCAAAAATTTGGTTTTAACAATAAAGGATCAAAGAACAACCATTTATAATCACGTATCATTAATCAATTATCAAAAGTAAGATCAATAATCATGTATTGCTGATTACCAACGAAGTATCAGGTATCAGATATTAAATATCAATAATTAAGTATTAATATTCAAGGAACAAAAAATAATATAAACAATTAAGAATCACTGATTAAAAACAAATATCAGGTATCAATAATATTAAAAAAGCAATAATTAAACATAAAAAAACAAGTGTCATTTAGCAAGTATCACTAACCTAATATTACTGAACAGAAACAGGTAATAAAACAATCATAATCAAGTTTGAGAAACAGGTATCAATAATCAAGCATACAAAAATAAGTATGATTGATCGAGTACTAATAATTATTTTTTTACTTCTTGAAATTAATTCATAAATTAAATTGATCACTGTTCAGAAACGAAATATCAGGTATCAATAATGATTAAAGTAAAAATAATTAAGGATAAAAAACAAATGTCCATAATAAGGTCTCAATAATCTAGTATCACTGATTAGAAACAAAATATCAGATATCAATAATTAAATATTAATAATCAAAGATCAAAAAACCAGTACGAATTATTAAGTAGTAATAATCAACTATCAATAATGAAATCCCACTGATCAAGTATCACTGATCAAAAACAAAATATTATGTATCAATAATCAAATATCAACAATCAAACATCATTAAACAAATGTCAATAATTTAGTATAAATAATCAAGTACAACTTATCAGAAACCAAGTGTGAATTTTCAATAATTAGTGTTAAATAAAATATCAATAATCAAGTATCAATCGCCAACTATCAATAATTTCAAAATTAAGCAGAAAGATTTTACAAAAACTGTTGCTTCCAATCGATGAAAAAGAGCTGACTTTGGTAGTCTGATGGAAAACTTTACTGATCGAGAGCATTTGTAGGACTTTATTTGATATACGATAAGAGGGCGATTTCAGTGAATAAGGTAATTCATTGAATTTAAATTTCACTTGAAATTCGAGAAAAGACCACAATCGTAAACACAATGTACCGTTATCCCGCTAAAGTAGTTTAATTTAATCCTGTCGTCCGAGTAACACCAGTTGCGTACATTCGCGAAAATCCCTCTTAAGTGCTCACGTATTATTTAGAGTCGTAAAAAATTATGATCTTCTGATACTTCATTTCTAAGTACAAATTTAATTTTTCCCATTTAAAATTATACATTTTTCACAAATATGGAACAAAATCCATATATTATAATAAAAATAAATTAATCATTGTGGCGCAGTTTGTTAGAATAATGTCAAATACAAATTCAAATCTATTTCGGATTTTTTAGAAATATTTAGCGCACAAGATGATGGGACCTGTGAAAATTCGATAAAATTTTTTATTATTTTTTAAACGTTAAAAATTAGCATATCCTAGAATATTATAAACAATTTCTACAAATTTCATAATACTTTACCCTAGAATATTTCATGATGTCTTATAGTATTTTATTATATTTTAGAATAATTTTATATACATAATATTTTCCCGTATCTACAGTACATAAAACCGAAAAAAAATAAATTTAGTTCAACAAAATTGTTCAATTATGGTTTAATGTGAATAATGAATTGGAAAAAAAATTAGTAGATATATTTACAACTCGTTGCAAGAAAATCTAACTATAATTGGTTAAGTATTAATTCCTAATAGTTAAAAAGTCTCCTATTCAATTTTTAATTGCGAATTAACCAGTTTTAATTTAAAAGAAACATTTTCATAAAAACTTCATTTTGTTGTTGTTAAAAATTTAATATTTGATTAATAATTCCTAAGGTTTTTTGGTTAAGAATTTAACTATTTTATTAAAGATTTGTTTTCTTAGGATAAATTAAGCTGTTTCTGATTTAAAATTAAAATTAATTTTTGTAATTAAATAAAAACTATTATATTTGTCGTTGAAAACTCATAATTTTATTAGAAAATACCACTGTTTGTTTAAAAAATTCAACAACTTGTTAAAAAATGGTTTTTTGATTAAAAATTAATTTTTTAGACTAAATACTTGGCTTTTTCAATTTTTTATCAAAAATTTATTTTCCTTAGATGGAAATTCAAGTATGTAGCTAAAAGCTAAACTTTTTTAGTTGAAAATTTTACTATTTAGTTAAAAATTACTTCTTTTCGCTGGAAATTTACCTAATCTCCTTATTTGAAAATTGAACGAAGGGTAATTTGTTTTCAAAAATTAATTTTTTAACTTAAAACTGAACTATCTTAGTAAAAGTTCATAATTGTAGTTAAAAATGTATCTCTTTGGTTAAAAGATTCACAAATTTGTTCAAAATTCGTATTTTTTTATTAGAAATGAATATTTTTATCTGAAAATTTCACCCTTCTGGTTGAAGATTTTTTCTTTAAAAAAAGGATCTTTCTTGGGTAGAAATTAAAATAATTGGTTATAAATTTATTGATAATTCATTTTTTCCATTGAACATTTATAATTTTAGTTTAAAATTAATCTCATTGGTTTAAAATTTAGAAATTTTGTTGAAAATTCGTATTTCTATAATGACCAATTTATTAGTTATTAACCAATTTTACGATTTTATTTAAAGATCTATAGTTTATATTTAACATTAATCTTTTTGTTTTAAAACTGTACTTTTTTTGAAAATTCTTTTTATTTGACAAAAAAAAAGTTTTAGTTAAAAATTAAGTATTTAAGTTGAAGATTCAAGATTTTAGAAAATTTAACTGTTTTGTTGAAAAACAGTTAAATATATTAGTTAAAAATGAGACAATTTATTTTTAAAGTCTTTTTGTTGTTGTTAAAATTTCAATCTTTATATGGAAATCAAACTATTGGCTTAAAAACGTATATTTTTGGTTCAAAAGGTTTCTTCATTGTTGAAAATTAATATTGTTGATTGAAACGCTAATCTTTTATTTGCAAAGATAGCAACTTGATTGATGCTACTCCTTCATTAAAAATTAATTTTTCTGGTTAAAGATTCATTATTTGAGTGGAAAATGTATCTCTTTAGTTGCAAGTGTGAAAATTTGGTAAAAATCCGTTTATTTGATGTTTGAAATTAGTTTTTTTTTACCGTAAATTAAACTATTTCTGTTTCATAACTTCAGTAGAAAATTCATCTGTTTGGTTTAAAATTTGTTTCAAATATTCGTATTTTTCTTATCACTGATTAATGTTTTCATCCAAAAATCGTACAGTTCCAGTTGAAGATTCATAGTTTTTTTCCATATTAATCTTTTGTTCTGAAACTCAGCATCTTTTTTAAAAATGCGTTTTTTTGTCAGAAATTAATTTTTTTAGTGAAATTTAAAGTTTAGTCTAAGTCAAAGATGCAAGATTTTAGAAAGTACAACTGTTTTCTTGAAAATTGATCTTCGTAGTTGAAAATTTAAAAAATTATTTTGTTTGTTTATTGATAATTCATTTTTCAAATGAAAATTTAACTATTAGGTTGAAAATGTATGTTTTTTGTTCCAAATTTATCTTTTTCTAGGAAAATGAATATTGTTGATTGAATTGTTAATCTTATATTTGCAAAGTAAACGACTTCATTAATGGTCCTTCTTCGTTAAAAATAAATTTTTCTGGTTGATGATTAATTAATTTAGTTAAAAATTCGTTTATTTGAATTAAATTGGTCTATTTTCTTGAATATTTTGTTTCGATTCAAAACGAATTTTTTCATTAAATTTTCTTCAATTTATTAAACAATTTATTTTTTCGGTTAAAGATGCATATCAAAAATATAGAAATATCAATAAATAAATGAAATTCCAATAAGTAGAAAATTTGTCAATAAATAATATAATAATAAATAAAATTCTAATGAGTGCAATTTTTCTTCCACCTTAACATGAATGAAGATGTGCGAAAATTAACTTTGGATCCTTAAAAGTGGATCATTGTGATCTGAAAATTGGCGATCTCTGATTAAAATTCCAAACCGATTTTTTCCGACTCCCGCTAAACAAAAGAATAAATTTTTTCAAAGTAGACACGCTCGGTAGCTCTGCAGGATTTTGTAGATACACATGCTGTAAGTAGATAGAACGACGTGTCACGCACGTTATAAGAATGCGATAAAAGTCTTGCTCGCGGATATGTCACGCCAGTAGAAAATGAACCGACAGGTAGGCCCGAATTGAGAATACAGGCTTATTTATCCAGGCCGTGCCATTGTGCCGGTCGCGTCGTTGAGTCGCCTCGGTCGCCTCGGTCGCCTCGTTCAGGCGGTCGGTACGAGCGCTGGCGCACCAGTACCGCCAGCTCGAGGAGTCTTGCTAGCGTGACCTTATTCCACTAAAA
This sequence comes from Belonocnema kinseyi, assembly GCF_010883055.1. Taxonomy (NCBI): domain Eukaryota; kingdom Metazoa; phylum Arthropoda; class Insecta; order Hymenoptera; family Cynipidae; genus Belonocnema; species Belonocnema kinseyi. Next base: position 49,653,620 of record NC_046657.1, read on the forward strand.
TATACGCGACCGGCATGCAAAACAAAGAAGCAACGTTGGCAACCGGTAGCTGACCGATCGGGCCCAGGCACGCACCGACGCCATTGTTTCAACCGTTGTTCACGCGTGACCGCCGACCAAAGTCCCCAAAGAGTACCGAAAAGGTCAACCCACCTCTTATTTCCATTGTCCCTCCTCAAAAAAAGTTATTACTCTAAAGGACTCGCTACGTGAAGAAAATTTAAAATTTTTTTTACTTCGATGGCGCTCAAATTTTAAAGAAGAAATTGTCTGCGAGTAAATAAAAAAAAAATTTTCTATAGAATTTATTTTTGAGCTCGAAATTATCCACACTGTCAAACACTTTTTGGATATTTTACAGAAAATAGTTAAGAAATACAGGCGCTGTTTACAAACTGCGTTAAAGTTCCATAGAAGGAAAAAGGTTTTGAAATTCTTTGAGAAAATTCAAATAAGGGATTTTATTTGACAAGTATACTCTTTTCCTTATTTCTTTTATATCCTTTTTTAAAGGATTCATCTTTTTCCATACTTCTCAAGGACTTTCCCCTTCTTCACGGCTTTTACTGAAATTTTAACCCTTTACAAAAATTGAATTAGTTTTTGTCAAAATTTAATTGTTTTTAATAAAAAAGTCTACTATTTTATTTTTGGTTTAGAATTCTTCTCTTATGGTAAAAAATTTGACTATTTTGTTGCAAATTTAACTTTTTTGCTGAAAATTCGTTTTTTTAGTTGAAAATCCAACTATTACATTTTTAATGAAAAATTAGATTTTTTAATTCAGCTGTTTGGTTAAAACTTGAACTACTTTCCTGAAAATTCAATTAAATGGTTGAAGATTTAACTATTTGGACAAAAATTATTATTTTTCTTTAGTTTAAAATCAATTTTCTTAAACGAATATATAAATACTTCATTTTATTATTATTTAAAATGGATGGTTTTTAGTGGAAAATTCAACTATTACATTTACAATAAATTCGTCTTGAGAATTCATTTTATTGGCTTAAGATTTAACTATTATGTTATAAGTAATTTTTTTAGTTGAAAATTATTTTGTTTGCCTAAATATTCATTTCTCTAACTGAAAGTTAATTTTCTTAATCAAAAAGTGAAATTTAAGCTACTTTTCTAAAACCTCATTTTATTACACTGTTTGGTATGAATATTTAACTACTAAATTTTTAGCTGAAAATTGGTCCTTTTTAGTTAAAAATTCAACTATTGATTAAACTATTTTTTTAGAATCTGGTATATTTTGGATAAAAATTAATTTTATGAAGTAAAAATTTGACTCATTCATAATTTAAATTGAACTAATTGGTTGAAATTTGTATAATTTTTCTAAAAATTCATTTTGTCTGGTTTAGGATTTCGCTTTATGGCCAGAAATTATTTTTTTAGTTGAAAATTAATGCTAGTGATTAAATATTTAACGCATCCATTTTTTCTGAAAATTAATTGTTTAATTTTTGTTTGTTGAAGAATAATTCCTTTGGTTAATAATTAATTTTCTCAACTGAATTTGTTCTTTGAACTAAAAATTTAATTATTTCAGTTTATGTTAATAATGATTAACTTTTAGTTGAAAATTCAACTATTTAATTTGTCATTGCGATTTATTTTTTATTAAAAAATATTTTTTCAACTGTAATTTTAATTATACGAGTTTTTGATGAAAACTGATAGTTTTTAGTTTAATATTCTGCAATTTGATTGAAAATTAAGTTACTTTGTTGTAAATTCGTCCTTCTTAGAACAAAAATTATCTTCTAGATAGAAATATCATCTTCTTAGTTAAAAGTTGAACTACCTTGGTTAAAAATTAATTTTGTTAGTTGAAGATGCATCTATTTAGTTAAAAATTAAGCCATTTGTTTGAAAACCCTTTTTTGTCTAAAATAAATGTTTTTAACTGCAAATTCAACTAGTTCTTATGGGGGTGAAAATTGATCGTAGATTGTTTAGAATTTAACTTTTTAGTTGCAAACGTACTTTTCTATAAAATAATTTATATTTTCGATTCAGGAATTCAATTGCAATGAAGTGATTAAATCATTTGGATTTTCATTCACCCTTATCTGAATCATGATCCATTTTATGAAATATTTTTTGGATCATAATCATCTTCTAGATTACCATCCATTATCCTCTGAAACATCTTCTACCAGTCTAAGAAAAAGTTGTCTTGAAAAAAAACTGTCCTCTGACTTGATTTGTTTTGCGATAAATGATTTTTTTGTTTTTTTTAATAAACAAAATTTTTTATTCGTAATATTAGATTCATGTAAAAAGGATCCTTTTCTCACAAGAGGACATTTTTCTGCTCAAACAAAACAAATTAGGATTATGACATGATTCATTGCCCATAATTGGGATTTTTATCCACTATCATCAGCATCATCATCCATTCTGTGAACTATTGCGAGGATCATCGCCTATTTCTGGATTATCATCCATCAGGATCTAAATTATCATCCACTACTAGGAGAAAAAGTTATATGTTTGATAATTCTAATTTATTGGCCTTCAATTGGATCTTCATCTGCCATCATCTGAATGATCATCAACAATCATTTGGATGACTATCACTCGCTGTTTGTACAAATATCCAGCGTTTCAATAATTTTCCATTACCTGCAACCCTATCCGCCATCATCTAAATCATCATCCATCCTCTGAACTATTTATTGGATCATAATCACCTTCTGTACCCTCAACCACCATGATTTAAATCAAAATTCATAACTCCAAGATAAAGGTCTCTTGAAATTAAAACATCATTATCTAGCTTACTTTGTTTTGAAGCACATGAATACTCTTTTTGTACAAACATAATTATTTAGCTATAAGATTATATTTAGGTCAAGAAATATCGATCTGAAGCAAGAGGACATTTCGCTGAGTGAAAAAAATGGGCATTGATTCATAAACTGATTTATTGTCCTTCAGTGAGATATTTATCCAACATCACCTGAATAATCATAAAAAATTATATGGATGACTATCACCCACTAGGTGTATTACCATCCATCATCTGTAATATCATCTACGACTCAATGAAAAAGTTTTTTAATAAATAAGTGTCGTTTTCTAACCCGATTTCTTGTGTATCTCATAGATATATTCTTTTTTATAAACAGAATTATTTGTGTATGAGATTAGGTGAATTCTAAAGAACATCCTTCTGAAAGAAGATAAGTGTTTTTGAAGTATACGTAATCTGATTAAGAATCATTGTCTGAATCAGTGTCCATCATCTGGTTCTTCATCCAACATCATCCCTATCATTATCTAAATTAACAGTTATAACCCGTAGAAGAAATTCTCTTAAAATAAAGACTTCGCCTTCTGACCAACTTTCTTTTAAAACACGCGAATACCTTTTTCATACAAAGATAATTGTTGGTGTATAAACTTAGGGTCATCCTAAGAAAAATCTTTTTGACAAAGGAGGTAATTGTTGTCAGTATGAATAATCTGAAGTAGGATCATTATCTAAATCATTGTTCATCATTTGGATCTTAATGTACCATCCTCTTAAAACAGCATCCAACCTCTCAACCAATATTTTTATCATGATTATCTTCCGTATCATCATCCACCGACATCTAAATTATCATCCAACACTCAGAGAAAAGATATTTTTGAAAGTTACGCATCACCCTAACGTCTGTTTTGTTTTAAACTACCGCCATTACATTCATTGCAAGCAAGATCTTCTTGGTACAAGAGGACATTCCTTTGAACGGTGATCCGAATTAGAATCATTATCTGAATCATTGTCTATCATTTGGATCTTCATCCACTTTTACCTGAATCATCATCCAAAATCAGTTGAACAATTGTCAACCACAACAAGTATTGTTATTGATTATTTTGATTATTTCCCTCGATTTGAAACTTCATCCACCATCACCTAAAGCAGCAGTTATTCTCTCTACCAATATCTGGATCATAATCATCTTCTGGTTCATCCGTCTGCACCAAACAAAAGCCTCATTCTCTGGCCTGATTTGTTTTGTAGCACATAGATATCTTTTTTACATAAACAGAATTATTTTATAGGATTAGGTTCGTGTCAAGGAATATCATTCTGACACAAAAGGACGTTTCTCCAAGTGAGCATGATCTGAATTAGAATCTATTATCAGATTCATTGTCCATTAGTTCAACCTTCATCCACTACCATCTAAACCATTTGTCAAAATCAGTTGGATGATTATCAACTACCAGGTGTATTATCATCTATCATTTACATCATTGCCCTGGATTTGGAACCTCATTCACTATTATCCTCATTAGCATGTTAATTTTTAATTAAATTCCTTGCATGAATGTCTTTTGTAGTACCATTTTATTTTTTTGATGAAACGATTACTTGCGTATTTAAAAAATGCCACTTGGATTAATTTCCCTTCAACGAAGACGAATGCGTGCTGGTCCGAATATAGTGAACTAGTTGTGTGACTCGGTACTGCCCAAGGCATTGCACCAATAATTCTTTCATGCTCGAGATAGAAAGGTGCAAGAACTTATGAAGACGTACTTGCCGGAACTGGTCTATCTGTCCCGGAACTGCCTCGTCGAAACTGTTTTCCTTATCTTTTTAATCTCCAGAAAATAATTGTTTAGCTCCTTTTTCCTAACAAGTTGTAGGAGGCGACTGAAAAATCCGAAAATATACAATTTTCGAAAAAGAAGACATCTTGAAGTAGACCATTTTTTAAATATAAAATTCCTGAATTGTCCAATAATATAGTTCAGTAATAGTTTATAATGTTACCGAATTTAAAATTATTTTAAATAATATCCTACACTGAAATTCCTGTAATTATAAATTTCCGTAATTTAAAAAAAACTTTTTAAATTTTTGTGTGCTAAAACTAGTCTGTTTCGATTGAAGCTTCAACTATTTTTTTGAAAATTTATGTTAATGGGATAAGCTTAACACTTTTTATCTGCAATTAAATATTTTTGTTTTTATAATAAAAATTGTGTATTTAATTTTCCGATTAGATTTCATATTCTCATTAAAAATTGTTCTATTTGTTTGAAAATAAACCTTCTTGTTAAAACGTTAGTTTTTGTATCTGAAATCCTTGAAACAATTTTGGAATTTTCTCAAGAATCTTATGAAAATTATTTTTAGATGACCTTGAAAACAAATAAAAAAATAAGCTAAAAAAAGATATTTTTTTAAACGTTTATTTTATGCTAAAAATTGTTCTGCCTCTGAAATCAAAAATCTACACGCGTGCGATTATAGATGCTAGTATTTTTCAAAAAAGGACATTGTTGCAACTGATGAAGGGTGACACATGAATTGTTAGTGAATAAAAAAAAAGAAAAAAACTTAAAGTATGGACAGATCGGAAAGCAGAAGATGGGTGCGGCATGTGACATTCCTCCTCGAAGAAGTCCGATGGCATTGTTCCATCACGACGCGTCGCGCCTCGCTCACGCCTTCTTCACGTGGCCCACAATTCACAAGACGTGACACCTCTTCTTCTGTCACCTGTATAAGTAGCCTAAGATATTTTTACTGTTAAAGATTCGGATTTGTTTTCTTTCAAAACCAATTGATTTGGTACGGATACTTAAATCAAAGATGAAATAGGTTTGTGAAAAGATAAATTTGTTGATACCAACATGTGGATCATCATGCAAAATCAGCTAGATCATAACCACCTTATGGATTATTATCCACAGTCAGTTGTGTTATCATCCAACATCTGTATCAATTTTCATCATTTAGATCATCATCCATCATTATCTGAATCGTTACTTATCCGCTGAACTATTTTTTGATCATCCTTCACCATCATCTGGATCATTGTCTTTTAGTTCGGTCTTTATCCATTCTCTGAACTATTTTTGGATAATAACCACCTTCTGAATCATTTTTCGCAGTCAGTTGTGTCATCATCCAATAACTGTGTCATTCTCCATTATTCAGATAATCATCCAGCATCATCTAATTCGTTACTTATCAGCTGAACTATTTGTTTGATCATCCTCCACCATCTGGAACTTTATCTATAACTCAGAGAAAAAGTTGTCTTATAACAAAAACATCGTTTTCTTCCCTATTTTGTTTTGCTTTTGTACAAAAACAGAATTATTTAACTGTAAGATCGATGTTTTGCCCAAAAGTATTATGTTTGCTCTAAACGATTTGAAAAAAAAATTTTAAAACCCTGAATCAGCATTTTAATCATGACGCATTATCTAAACTCTATTTTGGTGCATCAACCAGCATCACTTTACACTCAGAGAAACAGCTGCCTTAAATAAAAAACATCGTCATTTTGCCTGTTATTTTCTTAAAGAAACATAATTATTTCGCTGGATGAAAAATGTTTGATGAAAAGTAATAATCTTAGCTGAAAAATAAACCTTCTTGAAACAAATAAAAATCCTCACTTAGCACATGAATCTTCATCCATCCTCTCAACTATTGTTTAGAACATTATCGGCCATTATCTGGATCATTATTCATCACTCAGGAAAGCAGTTGTTTTGAAACAAAACTATCTTGTTTCCTGTCATTTCTAAACAAAGCTAATATAATTTTCTCAAAAATAGAACTATTTGGTTGCAAGAATAGACGAATTTTGTCATAAAAGGATAATATTTGCTACCGTAAGATTTTTCCTAAAACAAATAACAATTCACATTCAGCATCTGAATTTTCATCCATCAACTGAACTATTGTTTAGATTATATTGGCCATCTACATTTTTATGCACAATCACTTGGATCATCATAAACCACTTGTTTTTTTAAATCTATTGCTAATATAATTTTTATGATCAGCAATCAACTTTATCATTATCCTCCATTTACATCATCATCCACCATCATATGAATCATCTACTACTCAAAGAAAAGCTGGTCTAGAAACAAAAGCATGATTTTATTAGTTGTTTTGTTTCGAACAAGCAAATGATCTTTTTTCAAGAACAAAATTATTTAACTGTAGACTAAGATGAAGCTTTAAAGAAGGATAATGATTGCTGCTAAGCTATTATTTTTAAAAAGAATGGGAGTCCTCATCATCTGTATCACTATTTTTTGTAAGCGAAACTATTTCTGGATCATTTTTCCACCATCATTTGGATCATTAATACGTTCACTGCAAAAATATCAACTTTAAACAAATGAAAATCCACCTAGCATAACATTTGAGAGAAAATATCATTCGTGTCAATTAACATCTTTTTGATACACAAAGATTTTTCTTTGGCAAGGAGACAAATTCTTAACAAAATATTTGAATTTACAACCACGAAGAATTATTTATTATCAAAATTATGTAATTTTCAACATAATTACTAATTTTTGATGCTGCTAATGAAATGTTAAACCAAAATAGATTAATTCTCAACCGAAATTTAATTGTAGACCTCTCAACGGAATCACAAATATTGAAATGTATAAACTAAACCATATTAGTTAATAAAACAATTTATTTTATTATTTGTATATTTAAAACATTATTCCAGAAAATTGTAAATTTTTTTTTAGAAAATAAAGGTAATTTTCAAACGCATAATTTTCGGTTTTGGACTAAATAGTTTTTAATTCGGACTTTGAAATTTGTGCCAGTCTACCCAACATTGTAGGCTCTTATTAAAATTTCATTCAGGCTAAGAAACATCCTTTTAACACGAAAGGACATTTCTCCGAGTAAGCATGATCTCAATTAAAATCCATAATCTAAAACATTGTTCACGATTTGGATCTTTATTTATCATCATCTAAATCTTGATCCATCCTCTGAACTATTTTTAGAACGATGATCAGTTTCTGAACCATCATCCACCATCATCTGAATTATCATCTACCACTTAGAGAAAAGGTTGTCCTGAAACTAAAGTATCGGCCTCTGATCTGCTTTATTTTTAGCGACATGAATATCTTCTTTCCACAAGCTTAATTATTTGTTTGAAAAGATTAGGTTCATCTCAAGAAACATCCTTTTATCACAAGAGGACTACCATTCGAGTGAACATAATTGGAATTAACATTTATCCTGTGAAATCTCGTTTGCCATTTGGATCTTTATCCACTATCATCTAAATCATCACCCATCCTCTGAACTATTTCTAGGATCATAATGAGACTCTGAAACTTTGTGTACCATCATCTGAATTATCATATGTGATTCAGAAAAAAAGTTGTCTTCACAAAAGCATCATTTTCTTGTATGTTTTGTTTGAAAAATTACCATTAGGTTCATCTGAAGAAATATCCTTTTGAGCCAAGAGATTTTTATTCTAAGAGTGTATGAACTGAGATGAGTGTTAGTATCAGAAACATTGTTTATTATTTGAATCTTCCTACATAATAATGGAAATCATCACCCACAATTATTTGAATAGTTACCAATCAGAAGGTGGATCAGCATCTACCGTTGAACCATTGTCCTTCATTTAAAATTTCATCCACAATCATCTGAATCAGCAACCATTATCTCAACAAATATTTGGATCATGAACACCTTGTATATCATCATCCACCACCATTTAAGTCATTACCTAACATTAAAAAAAAGTTACTTTGAAACAAAAGCATCATCCTTTTGCCTTTTTTGTTTTTAACCATGTAAATATTTCTTTTGCAGAAAGATAATTTACCGTAAAATTAGATTCATTTTAAAAAGCATCCTCCCAAATTAAAAGGCTTTTTCTATGTGTAAAGATCATTAGAGTCAAAATCTATCATCTCAAACATTGTTCATCGTTTGGATCTTCACCCACCGTTATCTAAATCATCATCCATCCTCTCAACTATTTCTTGGATCATAATCACCTTCTGGTGATTATCATCATCATTTGAATGATTTAAATCATCTTATACCACTGATAGAAAAAGTTGTTTGGAAACAAAAGCATTATCCTCTTGCCTGATTGGTTTAGAACCTGAACTACTAGATTCATCTAAAGCTCATTTCAAAAAAGAGGACATTACTCCTGGGGATAATCTAAATTAGAATCCATCATCTCACCTATGCCATTTTTCTAGAACTTCATATAACATCATCTAAATTCACATCCAAATACAGCTGGATGATTACAATCTTTCAGATACATTATCATCCTTTATTTGGAACAACTTTCTTTGGATCTTCATACAACATCATCTGAATCATCATCCATCTTCTTAACTATTTTTGTTATCATAATCAATTCTTTGTCAGCATCCACCATCATCTCGTGGAAGGAAATTTCAGTTCCAATCAATGCTCAGAGAAACTTAAGATTTTACAAACTTTCTATCTCAATTTTTTCCAGTTGGGTTTATTCTTCGATACGTTTGAGGTACTTTGTTGAGTCTTCAGTCTGTGTGCGACGGGATATAAGAGACTGGCCAAAGCGATGGTTCACCTGCCGCTCATTAGAAGCCTTATCGCTAATTAATCCGTACATCCACGTCACGGCTCTTGTGTCCTTCGCAGACGGTCTCCATCTTTTTCTCCGTCATACTTCCTGACCGCGTCAACTCAGAACTCACCCGTCGGATAGGAAACTCGAGATATACTTTACACAGACTGCGTGTACGAATCGGTTTTAATTTAAAACAGCTTGCGTGTTTTTTTCTCGGAAAATCCCGGGTTTAAGGTCCTTTATCAGAAGCTTCTCTGAGGAAAGTCAGTATAAAGAAAATTAACAATAGCCACATGAACCCTCAATTTTGAAATAATTAGCCTCAAAAGATTTTGCAATATCTACACAAAACTTTTTGTCGATTTTTAAATCCGTATGCTCTATGTAATTTTTTTTAACAATCTTTTGTCAAAATGTACTAATAAGAACGTAATAATTTTCTTTGGCAAGAGAACTGGCAATAAATGTGATATAATAATAATAATATTTTGGCTAAAAATAAAGCTTGGGCGAAAATAATAAAATAACTTTCTTGGATAAATGTGATTTTCAATATCTAGCCCTCAAGTTTCTATTCTTATTTATTTCATTATTATTATTTTCAGAAAGAATTATACAGTTTCTTTCTAGTACATTGAAATAAATTCTTGCTTTAGGAAAATTGAACTTGTAAACGATCAAGACAAACACAGAAAAACATTTTTTTACATTATTTTATTTAAAATGTAATCATTTGGTTTAAAATTATTCTTTTTGGTCAAAAATTCAAAATATCGGTTTAACATTAAAATATGTTGTTCAAAATTAATTAAAAATTGAAATATTTTTAGGAAACTCGTTTCTTCCTTGGTTCTTGTATAGAAAATTAATTTACTTGATTAAAATATCATCGTTTCAGTTTATAATTCTATTACTTGATTGGTTGTTAAACTCTTTTGTTAAAAATTAATTTTGGAATTAAAGATTCATCATTTTAGTTAAAAGCTTAAATTGAAAACTGAAAATGAAACTATTCTATTTTTTAAAGAATTCAAATATCTAGTTTAAAATACAACTATTTTATTAAAAATCATGCTTTTTCAAATTCTTCTTTTTCGGTAGAAAATTAATTTTGTTTGCTGAAAATTCATCTTTTTAATTGTGGATTTAACTATTTTTCTGAAAATTCTACTTTTTCCTTCAATTGAACTAGTTAAAAATTCTTGGTTTTTTTAATATAATTTTTTAACAGAAAATTGAACGATTAATTAATTTTTTAAACTGGGAATTTAACTAACAAGCTTATTTTTAGAAAATTACCTTTGCTAGTTAATAATTAAATATTTTAAATTTAACGATTTTATTAAAAATTTGTACTATTTCGGTATAGAATGAATTTCTTGTACAGAAATTTTAATGATTCCATTTTTTGTTAAAAATGTTTTTTTTTTTTTTTATTTCAAAACTTACCACTTATGTTAAAAATGTAAATATTATATGAAGAATTCATTTGTTTGTTTATTGAAAATATAACTATTTGGTTAAAAAAATTTTTTGTACATTGAAACATACTCTGTTTAGTTAATGATTAAACTATTTTGCTAAAAATTCGTCTTTTCGTTGAATTTAACTTTTCCATTATTCATTTTGCTACTGTTAAGAGTAATTTTTAAGCTGAAAATTTTACCAAAAAAGCTCAGAAACGATACTTTTTAGTTGAAAATTTAACTTTCTAATTGAAAATTCATGTATTTTGTTAAAAGTTCACCTTTTTGGAAAATAATTGATCTTGTTTGTTGAAAAATCATATATTTGGTTAATTTCCATTAAAATGAATTTAAATCTGTCAATATAATTAATTTTTTGTAAAGATACAACAATTTTGGTTAAAGCTTGTATTTTTTAGCAAAATAAAACTGGTTAAAAATTTGTTTTATTTCTTGTAAAAAATTAATTCCTGAATCTGGAAATTGAATAATTCAATTTTTGGTTGTTAACTTACGTGTTTTAATTAAAAATTCAACCACTCAGTTCAAAGTTCATGTTTTCAAATCAAGAATTAAATTTATTTTTGCAAATTCGTATTTTTTGTTGAATTAAACTTATTGAAAATTAGTTCTTTTACTGTTAATAAGTAATTTTTAACTGCAAATTTAAAATTTCAATTTTTAGACAAAAAATAACATTCTTTAGTTCAAAATTGACGTATTTGTTTGAACATTTTTCTTTTTAGATGTCAGTTAACCCTGTTTGTTAAAAACTTATCTTTTTAGTTAAGGATTTCAATATTTTGGATAAAACATGTATTTTTAACGGAACTTTACTGGTGGAAAATTTGATTCAAATTTTGTTCAAAGTTGATTTTCGAACAATACTTTTACAGTTCCATTTTTTGTAGAAAACTGAATTTTTTAGTTAAAAAGTCAACTATTTGGTTGAAAATTTATTTTTTCAGATAAAAAATTATTTTTTAGATGAAAATGAATAATTTTTGTTTCAAATTAGTCTTTCAATGGAAAATCAATCTTATTGGTTAAGAATGTAGCTGTCTATTCGAGAGATTTAATTTTTTTTTACATTAGTTGGTTTTTTAATAGTTTAACTATTTTGTGTAAGATTCAAATGTTGTGACAAAGCCATTTTTTAAATTTATCTGTATTCTAAAAAATTATTCTTTTCGGCTGAAAAATGATGAAATTTTTATAAAAGTTCAATTACTTTTGGTTAAATCTGAATATTTTTTGTATAAATACTCGATTATTTAGTTAAAAATGCATCCTTTTTTATTAAAAATTCATTCTTTCTGTTAGCAAGGCATCTTTTTTGTTTTAATCTGTATTTTTGTTAGATAAAAATTAACTGTTTTGTTGAAAATTCGACTATCTTGGAAAAAACTGGTCATTTTGGCTGAAAAGTTTAGGTTTTTATTAAAAATTTCAACTTTTTTCGCTTAATAGATCGTCATTCAGGACTTCAATTCAACTGCTTGTTCAAATATCAATTTCTCTCGGTCGTAAATTCGTCTTCTATAGGTTTAACATTAACCTGTTTTACTAAAAGAATCTTTTTTGTTTAAAAATTCAACTATATTTTTTGGTAAATTCGCGATCCATCTTTGTAAGATGAAATTTCAAATTCTTGGTTAAAAATTTAACTATTTGGTTAAAAGTTTATTTAAAAATAATTGATACTAGAAAAAAAGTTCAAAACTGGTGCGGTAATTTATGGTGGGTCCCTTACGCAATATTGTATTTTTATTAAAAAAGAAGAAGGTAGTAGAGGAAAGGGAAGAAATAAGAACCTTCTCCGGGAGCGTAGCGGTAGCAGTTAGCACTGAAATAAAATAAGGATGAAACAAAAAGAAACGCACGGCAGGAAAAATAAGTCGGCCCTTATCTCGTCCTCGTCCCGTTTCGTTTGGCCTATGCATATTCAAAAGCTTCTCTCTTTGTCCCACCTTTTTTGCTCCTTCTCCCTCGCGATTCTGCTCTCGCCGCACCCCGTCGTTTCCACCGGTTCGCTCGTACGCGGACTCTATACTTACACCCGTTCACCACCCGCTAATTTCTAGGCTTCCTTCTTTAATTGCACCGGGACGATAATAAGACCGTCGGGGCGTAGAGGTTAGGTCTGTGTACTCCTATATATACAGAGCGTCGTTTGCCCGGTACCGTGTAACGAGGTAACACCCATTCTTACACCCCCGACCATCGTGATAATCTTTATTACTCAACGAACCGGACGGCAAAAGCCGCAGGGCGAAAAGGGTGCCTTCTTAGCTTTTCCGTTGCCAGTCCTCACTGCTCTTTTTCCCAGATATTAAAAAGCAACTTTGAACATTTATCCAGTCTATAATCTGTAACCTCTTCCCCTTTCCTTTCTTTCACTAACGGTATACTTCTTCTTTCAACAACTCTGATACTTGCTCTCGTCTCCATACCTTTCCATCTCTTATTATTCGTAACACCTTCACTTTTTCATCCCTTTTTATGTCTTTGTACTCGTTCCCTTATTTCTTTATCTCCTTTAGAAAAAACTTCAGCTATCGTCTCGATATCTTCCCATCTCTCATTATTCCTAACACCAAGAAAATTTCGTTCCTTTTAATGTCCTGATATTCTTTCCCTTCCTTATTTACCTCTTTTAGAAAAGAGAAAATACTTAATACCTTTTTTCTATTCAGCCATATCGTATCCTAATTTAATCTTTTTCTATCTTTAATGACTACCTTCTGGACCTCTTTTTTAAACACTCCACTTTCCTCCTCGTTTTTAAACCATCTACTCAAGAATACTTCTGTTTTCTTTTATATTTTTCACTGCTTTTCTATTTTCTCAAGTTTTTAAAAATTCTTCCTGATTTTACAGTTATCTTTACATTCCACATCACACCAAACAGTACCCCCTTCTTTAATAACTTACTTCTTTGTGCTCTATACTGCTCATTTTATTCTACTCACATTCGCAGGCTCTTGACCATCGTAAACATATTTATTATTCGAGGTAGATACGACATCTAGCAAATATTTTAAAACCTTTTTCTATCCTACCAACTCTATATCCTGATTTATTCTCTTGCTATTATTATTGACTATCTTTGAGACGTTTTCTTTCAACATTGTACTTTCCTCTTCTGTTTGTAACATTTACCTAAATATACTTCTATTTTCTTCTATATTTTCCACTACTTTCCCATTTTCTCAATTTTAAAAATGTTTTTCTCACTTCCCTCTATTCTTCACATTCTTCACATCCACTACTATCCTCTTCTCTCATAACGTTTTTGTGCTCTTTACTACTCCTTTTATTTTACCCTCTTTTTCACACTCTTGACCATCGTGTTAATATTTATCAATCAACTAATCGGACAGTAGAAGCCTCAGGTCGAAAACTTCTTATATTTTTCGTGTCCAGTCCTCACTGCTCTTTTTCGCAGATATTAAAAAGCCACTACGAAAGTTTATGCAGCCTATAATATGTAACCTGTTCCCCTTTCCCTTCTTCCACTACAGGTATGCCTCTTATTTTCGCAACTCTGACTTTCGCTATCGTCTTCATAACTTCCCATCTTTTATTATTCCTAACACCTTTACTATTTCGTCCCAGTTTATATTTTTGTGCTGTTTCGCTTTCCGCTTTTCCTTCTTAAAAAGAGATAGAGACCACTCCTAGCAAATGTTCACTGTTTGACTATCTCCATGGACCACCTTCCAGACCTCTTCTTCAAACCCATCATTTTTCTTCTTCTTTTTCCTATCATATATCTCAGAATACTTTTGCTTGCTCATAAACTCAACACTAATTTTCCCGTTTCTGTATTTTCTTAATTCCTTTCTTACTTTTTACTTATTTTTACCATCTTCGTCCCATCCACTTTAACCTCCTACTTCAATTCCTTATTTTGTTGTGCTCTCAAATTCTCTTTTTATTGAACGTCTATTCTCACACCCCTGGCCATAGTGATAATCTTCATTACTTAACGAAACGGAATGCAGAAGCGCTTTGACTTTTTCCATTAATGGTAGCACCGAGCCTTCTATACATAACTCTGACTATTCCTCTCCCTCTATACTGCACATTATTCATACCCATTCGTATAGTTCTTTTCCATATATTTGTAGAGTTAATTTGGAATCTCCTCTACACCAGGTGCCTTCCCATTTCTTATTATTCCTGATATTTTCCCTTTCCATCTTTTTCTCCTTTTCTAATTTTCTACTCTACATATTCTTCCGTTCCTGCTTTTTCCTCTTCTTCTCCAATCCTTTTATTTTCCTACACCTTTTTATCATACATCTCTGTATACTTATTTGTCTTCTAGATTTGTCACCACTTTTTTCTTTTCATGATTTACTTTCTCACTTTTTTTTCTTTAAAATCCTCATCACATCCAGATTTAACCATCCCTGACTTACTGAGTTTTTTTTGCTGTCTAATATATTTCTTGTGTTCTTTGGATTTTCTGCCTTTTCTCCTGATTACCTTGCTCCTCTATCTCCTATTTTCATATTCAAATCTTTTGTTATATATTTGTTCTAACATCTTCACCTCTTCTACCATAAAGTCTTCTATTTTCTCTTTGATCTTTGCTGATTTTTTTCATATGATTGTTTACATACACCCTTATTATCTTCCACCTCTCTTATCACAACTTTACCTTTTGTACTATTGATCCTTCTATCTCTACTTTCATCATTTTTTTATCTTTCCTTGTTATAGATTATATCCTTACTCCTATCACTATTATTCTTGTTACCCTGCCTTTTTTTTTCTTTTTTTTTGCATTTTAAACCTGCAATTCGTAAACTTTTAATAACTTTCCCTTTTGATCTGGCTCCATCTCCATAATTACTCCCAGCTCTTGAAGAACGAATATATTGTCTCTTTTTTTCTACTATTTATTATTTTATTCTCTGCTGTTCTTTTCTTATTTTACCGTCACCTGCCTTTCCCGAACCTTTCTTTATCCTGATCTCAAAATATACCTTCCATATGTTTTATTCCATATTTCACCCAACTCCTTTTTGCTTCCATTCTTTTTGCTTTTTTCTTTAACTATCACTTCTTTCCTTCTTCTTTCAATTCCTTTTCATTTAATCTTACACCCCTTATGACAATATTTCACATTTTTTCCCGTCAATCTCTCCTTTCTTTAGCATATTCTTCAGCTCTATTCACTTCCAATCTTTTTTTCGGTAGGGGGAATCATAGAGACGATGTTAATGGGAAGCGGGGAGGAGAAAAAGAGGAAGTTATGTAGAGGGTTAAGGGGAGGAAAAAACAAGTAAAGGAAAGTAGGATGATAGAAGGGAAGAGGTGGGAAGCGAGCAGAAGTAAGAGGAGGTAATGTAATAAAATTAGAAGGTTAGGTTAAGTAAGGGAATGATAAAGAAGGAGAACTGAGGGAATTCGAAGGGTTAAATGGCGAACATTGAGGTAAGGTAAATAAGGGAAAATGATGAAAGAAAAATTAGAGAAAGTGAAGGGAAGGGAAAGGTGGAATGGGAAGAGAAAGGAAAGTGAGAAGAAGCTAGGAAGGGGAGGTCAATCAGAGAAGTAGGAGAAAGGAAGGAAAATATCGAAAAATATAGCTAGAATTAGGCAGGGTGTGTTTAAATGACTTCATTAGCGTTTGAACATGCTACGGAAACCTATTTTCTAGGCTTACAGCACCTACTTCGACTAGGTTTTTAAAATGAATTCACCCTGACTTTCATTCACTTTTACCCCCTTTTCAAAGTTCTATGATTTCCTTTCTCATTCATTATTTTGTCTCCTCTCTCATTTTCTCCTGCCTGATTCCTTCATACCTGCTGTCTTCAGCTTCATTTTTACGGATGAAGAAAATTTGACGGTCTTATTTGTAAAATTAGAGAAATTGTTAGATAGAAAAAAGTTTAATCTAAATGTAAAATAGAGAAAAATATTAAGTTTTGAAAAAAGATCAGACGGAAAAAAATGGACTTTGAGATGAAAGGAAGTAAAGCTAGAAGAAGCGTAGGAGTTTAAATCCTTGAGATATACTTTTCAAAATGGAGATGATAGAGTTCATATAAAAGACAGCAGTTAAGATAGCAGAGGTAATAAAACGGACATAGTGAATAGGAGAAAGTCGTTTAAAAATATTCGAGCAGAGATGTAAAACCACAAGAAAAGGAAGAAGATTGGAAAGTTACAGGAAATATAATTTTTATAGTAGGTGCTCACTGGACGAATAAATATATATAATAACAGAAAAACGTAGAAAAACTTTAGGAGGGCGATCTAATTAGTAAAATAAGGAAAATAGAAATGTATTTAGCGATCGGGATGTAAAAGATGGAACCAAATAATATAAATAATGGAGTAAATAGAGACAGGCAAATTAATTACAAGTTTGAGTGAATAAACAATCTGAATATAATAGATGATAAAAGATGATACAAAAAGGAGTACCAATGTATTAAGAAAAAATTGGAAAAGGTAGAGAAAAATAGGATATAGAACAAGTTTTAAATTGTAAAACAACGTAGGAGATGGAATTTTTTCAGGAAAAGGAGAACAGAAAGTGCAGAATCTGTCAATACACGAGGAAAGATGGGATGTATCAGAAGGTTGTAAAGTAGGAATTTAAGGTAAAAGAAGCTGAGAAAAGAACGTAATATTGATTTTAGGTACGAATAGATCGTGCGAGGAGTGGCAGATAGAATTGAATGGTGTTAGAAGAACAAATCAGATACAATTAATGAGTGGATGAGAAGAATGACATGATATGTAACTGAAGGTTGTAGGAGAGGAATTCAAGACAGAGGAAGCTGAAAAGAGAATGTTATAAAGATTTTGGGGAAGGATGGATTGTGTGAGGAGTGCAAGATAAAATTGAATAGTGCTGCAGGAACGAATGAGATACAGTAAAAGTGTGAATGAGAAAAATTACATATGACGTAACAGTAGAATGTAAGAGAGGAATTGAAGATAAATAAAGTGGCAAGAGAAAAAAATGAATATTTTAGGAAAGAATGGATTGTGTGAGGAGTGGAAGTTGGAACTGGATGGTGCTAGAGGAACGGAAAAGATAAAATGAAAGAGTGAATGAGAAAAATGACATTGGATGTAACAGAAGGTTTTAGGAGAAGAATTGAAGATGAAGAAAGCTGATAAGATAACGTAATAAAGATTTTAGGGATTTGTCTGTAGAAGTTGCATCTGTATTTTTTTAGAACTATACGATCGATGTAGAAATACACCTTAGACTAGGCCCTGATTATTCCTGTAACCAATATGTAAATCGAAATCCCTCGGAAAGACGTGCATGTCTTGGAAAGGTGCATTGGAGAAATCTTAATGTGATATACGCCAAAAGAAGGGGCGATACGTCAGGCAAGACGACCTTGTGTTTGCATGGCGTTGCACGATGCACAAGGTGAATAAGTAGTAAGGAAGCGTGTTAGAGGTTGGCACTCGTGGGACCTGGAAGAGCATACCTAAACACATCAATCATTCCTCTCTTCCTCAAAATCTCTACCTCCCTTGCACCCCCACTTCGAGGTCGTCCAGAAATTACTTAGGGGTGTTTTTCTGACATTTTTGACTACCCTCTCTTATGTAAGATAAAATAAGATTTTTCCTGACACATCTCCTTCTCCACATTTCCAAAAAATTGTTATTCTTTAGAATGTAAATTATCAAAATTACTATCTATTTCTCGCGGACTTAACAGTCTTTTACTTATTCCCCTCCTTGGCCTTTTTCTACTTATATGAGGACTGAATTAAATGATTAATCTTCGGGTATTGCTATTGTAAGAGTGTTGGTTATAAATCCTTTTAATTGGTTTTAAATTAAATTTTTTTTAAACTGAAATTTTTTTAATTCAAAAATTCGTTTCTTAAACTGGAAATTTAACTATGAGAATTTTGGAGAAAATGTCTGTTTTCAGTTAATGATTAAACTAATTTTTTAAAAATTTCCTTTGATAGGAAATCAATCCTCTTTGTTGAAAATGAAGCTATTATAATGAAAATTTAAACATTTTGTTGAAAAAATTATGTTTTAATTTTTGTTTCAAATTGATTTTTTAACTTAAATTGTTTCAGATTATTAGTTGGAAATTGTTTTTACTTGGTTGAAACTCCATTTATTTTTAGATGATTTTTTTACTAAAAATTTAATTATTGAATTTTTGTGAAAAAGTATATTTTTTGATTCATGATTATTTTTTTCTAGAAGTTTGTTTTTTTAGGTAGAAAAATAATTGCCTTTTTGAATATTGTTTTTTTTTTGTTTAAAAATCTTCTTTAGTAACAGATGGAACCTTTTTTTTATAATTTGTCTTTTTTGATGAAAAATTGATTCTGTTGGTTGAAATTGTATCTTTCTTTTAGATTATTTAAAGACATTGTTTAAAATTTTATTAATGTATTAAAAATTGATCTTTTGTAGTTGAAAATTCAAGTTTTTTTCAAGTTTTCTTTTTTTATAGAAAATTAGTCTTCTCGATTGAAAATTTATTTTTGCTGAACAATTTAGCAACTTTGTGAAAAATCCGTCTTTTTGTTTAATTAAAATTATATTTTTTAACTGAAAATTTAACTATTATTATCGTTGGTTTCAATTTCATCTGTTTTACTCAAAGATTTAAATATTTAGTGAAATGTTAGTTTTCTTAGTCAGAAAATTAATCTTTTTGTTTCAAAATTCGTCTGTTTAGTTCAAAATGTATTGCAGCTGTGAACTCTCTGTTTTTCGTTTAAAGATTTATTTTTTTAACTGAAAATTTATTTGTTCCCTTCTTTGGGGGAAATTTACCCACTTCAGTAATAGATTGAACTATTGTTTCAAAAACTCGTGTTTTTTGGTAGAAAATTAATCCTGCTGTTTGAAAATTTATCTATTTGTTTAAAAATTGAAATATTTTGTTAAAACCTGCTCGTTTTTGCTGAAAGTTGATTCTTTGTAGTTAAAAATTCAAGTTTTTTGTTTAAAAGTTTACTTTTTGGTACAAAATTAATCTTCTCAATTAAGAATTCATTTCTTGGTAAAAAATTACCAATTTCGTAAAAAATCTAGTCTTTTGTTAATTTATAATTACATTTTTCAACTGAAAATGTAATTAATTCGTTTTGCGGGACAATGAAACTTTAAAGATTACACTATTTGGTAGAAAATTCTTTTTTTTTTTAGTTAAAAAATTACTTACAATTAAATAAAAAATTTTATTTATTAAGTTTCTACACCATAAACTTTGTATATTAAAATTTCTGAATCAAGAAATTAAATTTAACATAAAATTTATTTTAAAATGTTTCTAAGCATTATTGATAGAATTGAAAATTGAAATAATTTTTAATACTGGAAAATAATTTTGATCTTATTATTTCGCCACCCCTCTATAACTTGTAAACTTGCTTACATTTTTAGAGAGAGAAAAAAAAATTATGGGCAAAAAATTATTTGAAATAATTTGAAAAAATTAGAAGTTTTTGAATAATTGTAAAAGATCCTCATTAAATTTATTTTAAGATTTCTGAGAAAATTTCTAATGGTTGAGGATTTATTTTTCCAAAATAATTTTAAGTTTCGAAGATTTTAAAATACGTGGAAGAAAGATATAGCAGACTTAGAGAAATACTTTGTTGATTTTTGAGTATTCAAAGAAATTTTAGGTAAATTGAACTTTGCAGCGTCTCAAAGAAATGAAAAATATATGCTAAAGATTCATCGGAAAATTTCAAATGATTATTTTGTAGTTAATTCTAGGGGCAAATAAAAATAAAATCATAAAAAATTTTTAATTGTGTCCTATCTTTTGTAAAAAGTGTGTTAAAGATTTTAATACCAAATTTTGCAATTTGGCGATATTACATTATTTTAGAAAAAAAATGAGTAAGTTTAAGACATATTCAGAACTTTCTAGGAAAAATGAAATAATTTTTTACTTGATAAAATGAACATTAGGAGAAAATTCAAAAAGGTTCTTAAAAATTTAACCAATTTTTTACATTTTCAAAAAAATATTATAGTAGATTTTAAATCAAAATGTTGCAATTTTGTAATAGTAAAAAATCAACAACAAAAATCGAATAAGTTCAAGAAATATTTAGTAGAATTAAAGAAATACAAAAAGAATGTTAAAGTTAAAAATATTTATAGAAATTACTTCAAAAATTAAAAAGATTTCAGAAATAAGCTTTAGAAGCTTTAAAAGAATTTCGAGAGATTACAAGAGAATAAACCAATTTTCTTTAAATTCCTGCAAAAATGTAAAAGATTATAAGGCAATTTTTTTAAATTTTGAAGGATTGATCAAAATGTTGAGAAAAATTTGAGTTATTCAACAATAATTTCAGAAATTTAAGACGGTTTAAAAAGACTTAAAATATTTAAAAATTTGTAAACATTTCCGAAAACTTATCAAATATTTCTTGATATTTTCCAAACTCCTAAAATATTAAAAAATCTGTTTTGAACTTTTTTTGGTGTAAAAATTATATGGATATAAATTTAGAGATAAACTGATAATATTTATTCTGATTCTCAATTATCAGAATTTAATTTCGATTACAACTAAAGTGTGGAAACACTTCAAACAAATAAATAGTAATTTAAAATTTTCATATTATATTATTATTAACATTATTTTATATTCGTTACAGTATTTAAAAAAAGTTTCAAATTGGTGAATTTCAGTTAGTACTTGCATGCGGTAACTTCTTTATTTCCCTGAATGAAAAACTATTAAAAAGCATTTAGTGTGAGATAAAAATATTTTTTTATATGTTTCTAGACAATGCTTCATCTTAAAAAACTGGTTTAAAACTTAGAAATCGTTTATTATGTTCTTAATCTTAATAACAAAAAATGTTATGCAACGTTGACGATCGTTGGGGGGGAGGGGGCTCAGAGAAATTAGGTAATTTGTTACAGGAGGATGGGGGTAGAAAAAGGTAGAAAATAATGTTTCGTAATATGTCAGCGCCCCCTTACAGATTCAGTGGGTATCTTGCTCTGAAACGATTAAGTGTGCCGTAAGTAGAGGACTTTAGCGCGCATCAAGGAAACAAACAGTCGGCGCGCGCAATATGAATTAAACATGCTGATTAATAATTAACAAGTTGCCGGCTCCTTGCGTATGCTATTAGGTAGATCTGCTCTCTCTCTTTCTCTCTCTCTCTCTTTCTCTCTCTTTCTCTCTCTTTCTCTCACTTTCTCCAGCAATACTCTCTATCTCTCCCCTCCCCCCTCTCTTTCTCTCTCTTGTGGAATTTGGATTCTCCTCTTTTCCCTGATATCTAGAATGTCGACCTTAGGCTCGAATACAGTTACCCTACTTGTTGGGAAGACGGTGCATACTTATTATGCTTACGCACACTTCCACATATTGCCTGGCCTAGGTCAGTTTCATTATCTCTTGAATGAAAGTGAATCGGCGAATCGATAGGGCATTAATAAACATGAAGCGCTGAACCTTATATTTGCGTTTCAAATTAACAGTCACCGCTCTATTCTATTCTATTTGCTTTCTTTCTCTTTATTATTCTTTTTACCTCTTATTTCTGTCTTTAAAAATACAACTTGCCCTTACTTTTTAACAAATAATTGAAATTTCGCGCGAAACGAAAATAATTTTTTATCCAAAAAATTCATTTTTAACGATAATCTGGATAGCACACATTTTTCCCTAAACACTTCTGTAACATTCCAATGGAAGATTTGAAGAATTCCGATAAATGTTTTAGAAATGTTCTGGGACGTAGGCAAATTTTCAGGTATCCAATAAGGTCCGGGGAGTTTTTATCAGGAACTTAATTTATTTAATTAATTATATTTATATAATGCAAATATTTTCTACAAACAATTTCAAAACGTTCCTGCTTCTGGGAAACTTCGCGAAATGTTTGTGAAAAATTTGTGCATGAGGTTAGAGTCCCGCTTTACCGAATCCAGATTTACCGGATAAGGGGATCCAAGGAGGAAAGAAAGAGGCGCTTGCAAGATCAGCGAAGTTGCGTTGTCTATGGTTCGGCAATATAAGAAGCCACAAGCCAGATGTAGAAAGGTTTGGAGAGTCCCAATTTACCGTGAAGGTCATTGAGGATAACCTTGAAACGCCCGGTAAACCGGGACTCTAGTTTATATAGAATTCATTAATATAGTTCAAATTTGTTAACGAACATTTCTAGACCCTTCCTTGATATTGCCGGAACCTTCCTTGGAAACCTTCCCGGATAGGCGAACATTCAAATACATCCGGGAAACTTCCTGAAACATATTTCAGAATTCTCCGAGACTTTGACTGCAATATTCTAGGAATGTTCAGAAAAATTTTTGTGCTATCCTTGAAAGTTCAGTTTTCAGCGAGATTGAAAGAATATTATAAAAAGGAAATACGTTTTAACTCAAATATTGAATCATAAACTAAAAAAGTAATAGATGATATTTCAAAATACAAAGAATTAAATTTAAAATCCAGAAGGGTTGCATTTAACCAAAAACTTGACTTTCTAACTAAATATTTCAATCCTCTGAATGAAAAAGATTAACTTTTAACTAAACAGATTTATTTTTGAAAAAAGTCAATTTTCGTCAAAAAAGGCGAATTTTTTACTAGATAAATAAACTTTAAACAAAATAACATAATTTTTTTACCAGAGAGATACATTTTTTTGCGAAATACATGAATTTTTACCAAAATAGTTAAAATTTTTACTGCTAAAAATACATTTTGAAAAAAATGGAATAATTAATTTTTCAATACAAAATCTTTTTCCAACTTTTTTTTAAATTTTGAAACAATTTGCGAAATTTTTAAAACAAAAAGACAAATTTTGTGTATAAAGCAGTTGAGTTTTCAACCGAAAAATATGAAGTTTCGACAATAAACTTAATTTTAAAACAAATAGTTAAGTTTTTATTCAAAAGAATCATATTTTAAGCCTAAAAAAATACCGTAAAAAAAGTGGTTCAAGTAATGATGGATTTTTAACTAACAATATAGTATTTGATATTTCAACAAAAAAGATTTTAATTTTTGATGAAAAATAGTTAAACTCAAATAAAAAAAACGAATTTTTAACAAAATATTTGAATTCCCTACTAAAGCAGATTAATTTCAAACCAAATGTTTTCACTTTTATAATAAATAAATCAATTTCTACCAAATATGTCCAATTAAAAAAAAAATATATATATTTTTTTTTTAACAAGAAGTTAAGTTTTCAACCAAATGAAATAATTACCTCCTGAATACGACTAATTTTTAACAAAATACAAGAATTTTTAACCAAATAGTTAAATTTTCTATTTAACAGATCAATTTTAAAACTAAAAATGGAATTATTTACTATTCAGTTAAAAAATTTAATGTTAAAGACACGATTGGCAAAATAGTTTTGGTTTATTTTTAATCCCAAAATATGAATTTCCTATTTAAAAAAACATTTAAGTATAACCAAAAAAGACAAACAGTTTACAAAATACGTTAATTAAAAAAAAAACAGTTAATTTTTTAACTAAAACAGTTACATTTTTAATTAAATTTTTTTCACTTAAAACGCGATACTAAAATTTTCATTTAAAAAAATGAATTTCCACGCATCAAAAGTAGTATTAAAAATAATATTTTAACCGTTATTCACAACAGATGAACTTGAAGATTATTTTCTAGTAAAAATACCAATTTTCAACACCATAAATAAATTTTTCAACCCAATATTTTAATTTTTAATTTCATAACACTGTGTAAACTTAAAAAAAATAAATGTAAAAAATAGATTTAACCGCACACAAACCATGAAATTTTAAATAAATAATTAAATTAAATGTGATGTCATTTATAATTAACAATAAATAAAAAAACTATTTTCTTTAAAAAAAATTTAGTTTAAAAATGTAGGTTTTAAAAATTGAAAATTGGATGAACGTTAAAGAAGCCGTTTTCAGTGATTAAGTAGCGTTTCGAATTTGACACCTTTATGTCCCAAAGATTCAAAATAGGATTCGCATTAAACGAGAGGTAGGGTAAAAGGAGGGTAAAATTCGGGCCTTTTTTGCTTAAAAACTGTAGTTTCTAAAGATTCAAAAAAGCAGCAGCGTTCAAGAAAAGCTTTTTCATTATCAACATAGGATCTTAATTTTGGCAACTGTAGGTTCAGAAGATTGGAATTAGGATCAGGATTAAAGAAAAGGTTTCTCATCATCAAACTAGGTTTCGAAGTTTAAAAACTGTAGGTACTAAGAATTCAGAAAAAAATTCTCATTAAACTAGAGGATGAGCAGCGTCAAATTAGGATCTTCAGTTGGACAAGTCTTCTAAAGATTCAAAATAGGATCAGCATTAAAGAAAAGGTCACTTGGCGTCAAGGTAGGGTCTTGTGAGTTTGACAACTGAAGGTTCTGAAGATACCCAAATAGTTTTTTATAAAGCGAGAGGATGATCAGTGTCAAATTAAGGTTGTATGTTTGAAAAGTTTGTCTTCAGAAGATTCAAAGTAGGATCATCGTTAAAATAGAGGTCAAGAGACCAAGGTCTAGGAAGTTGAACAGTCGTAGATTTGAAAGATTTACAATAGTATCAGCATGAAAGAAAAAGGTTTTCATTGTCAAAGTAGATTCTTGAGTTGACTACTCTAAACTCTCAAGCTTCACACCCCCTGACACTCGTATTATATTAAAAAAATATTTCCTATTCTTCTACTCTTACTCGTTAGGATCTCATTGTTTCAGGTTTACTAACAATGCCAAAGTGCGACGTTCTTAAAATTCCAGAATAGATTTTTCACAGGAATGAGTTGTACCTTTATATTGTAAAACATTGTTCTAATCAATAGTGGACAAAAAATCTTGGACTCGTACACGTCATCTTCAGAGTCATTGGATTGTATCGAAGCGTCATATCCAGAAATATAGGTACCAGTGGCGTGTGTGCCCAGTATTTTATGTATTACTAGGGTTGGTTTTGTGCAGTACTGGGGGTGTTTATGGGTTTATTATACGACAAGTCTCGGTCCGTTCGCTCAAACTCACACTCACACATACAAGAAAACAGGGAGAACTTGTATCGTAGGTGAGTGCAAAGCTTGAATGTCTGCGGATGAAACGCGTGCAGGCTTTTTCTCGCGTCCCGTCCGTCGGGACCATAAAAAATATCCATGGAGTGAAAATAAATCTAACCTCCGACGACCGGCCGCCCCTAACGTGCGGTAATAGAAACGAATGACCGAGAAGAAAAGAAACGAGTAGTCCTAGAAGTCTTTTCGCGGTTGGGCGCCAAACGTAAACGTTTTTTTTTCTTCGAGGCAACTAGAGTCGAATGTTAGCCCTTACTATGAGCTTGAAGTTACTTATTATAATCCACTTAGAAGTTATTTAAAACTGTCCTGCCTATCTTCTACTTCCAACTCTACGGAATAAATCAGCTGTATTTTGACTGCAGTTCAATCTACAGGCACTAGTTTGAATCTTTGGAAGCTACAGTCTTCTTAGTCAAAACTCTAATTTAAAGCTGAAAAGTCACTATGAACCTACTTTGGGTCTCTGAATCCTTAAAACCTACAATTGTCAAATCCAATATTTGATGTTTTGATACTCAAAAATTCCTCTGAACCTACTTTGGGTTTGTGAAACCTGAAACTCAAACTCAAGATACTACCTTGACGATTGTCAAATCTATAGCCCCTACTTTTAACTGTTATCTCCTTCCCTTATTTGACAAGATTTCAAACTACAATTTCTGCTTTGAATCTTTAGAACCTACTGCCTTCCGATTTAAAATCCTACTTCGATGCTGAAAACCACTTCTGAACCTAGTTCAGGTTTCTAAAGTCTACAATTTTTGAACTCACAAGAACCTATCTTTACGTTAAAGAATCATTTCTTTAATGCTAACCTTTTCTGAAAACTTGAAAACCAACAGTTAACCAACTGAAGACTCTATATTTGTGCTCTTTATACCTTTGTTCCCTCAATTGTCGTTTGAAATCTCTCTAAAATTTAAAATTCGAATCTCTTCCTCACTGACTACATGTCAAAGTAGAATCACTTCTTTAAATCTTCAGAACCCTACTTTGATACTGTAAAACCTCTTCGAACCCATTTTTAATCTTTAGATCCTACACTTTTCAAACCTGACACTCTACTTTGTCGATAAAAAACATGATAAAATTATTTATAAGCTTTGAATCCCAGAGTTGTCAAACTCACAATACCCGCATTCGACGCTGAGTAACTTCTTCTTCAATGCTGATCATCTTTCAAATCTTTAAAAGATAAAGTTGTCAAATTCCAGATCCTATTTTTGCGCTCTTCAATCCTATAACTATTTGAGTCTTCAGATCCTTCAGTTTTAAAACAAGAGACCGTACTTTGTCGCTGAAAAAATTCTCCTCTAATGATGAACCTACTTTTTCCATAGTTGGTAAAACTCGCAAGACCTGATCTTGACACTTAGTGAAAGTAATCTTTTCTTTGATGCTGGTCCAATTTTGAATCATTGGAACTTACAGAAGTCAAAATAAAGATCCTAATTTGATGCTGCTTATCCAGTTATTTGAAAAAACCGGGATTTTTAATCTGTAGAAGCCAAAGTTTGCAAACTCATAAGACCTTTGGCGCTGAGTAGCCTTTTCTATGATGCTGGCTATACTCTGTTCACCGAGAGCACAGTGGACAAATTGTTTCTTCGGTGTACAGCCAATTGCTGTTGAAGGGAAATAGAATTTTTTCAAATATATTGACACCACTAAACCCTTGCTAGCGGGGATCCTATGCCTACATTTGTCTTTCTTTGACAAGCTGCCTGCAGAAAAAATAATTTCGTCTTTTCAGAATTTCTTTCTCTCACTGAAAAGAGTATAGATTTTCCATCATTTCAACTTACAGTTTTCAAACTGAAGATCCAAATTTGACACTGCTTATCATCTCATTTAATAGAAAGCCTCTTTTGAATCTTGAAAATGTATAGTTTTCAAACTTGAGGCTCCACTTTGATAATGAAAATCATCCCCTTCTATAATGAAACTATTTTGTATTTTTAGATCCCACAGTCATCAATGTCAAGACCCTACTTTGAAAAGGAAAAACTTCTTCTTTGATGCTAATCTTATTTGAAATCTTTAGAAAATATTATTGTCAAACTGAAAATTCTAATTAGAAGCTGCTAATCAGCTTATTTAATGCAAGTCCTATTTTGAACCTGTAGGCCTAGGATTCGTCAAACTGAAGATTCTAGTTTAACTCTGAATATCCTTTCATTGGTTGCAAAACTTGTTTTGAATCTTTAGAGCTTATATTTTTGAAATTCACAAGACTCTACCTTAATGCTAAGTAACCTTTTGTTTAAATCTGATCCTATTTTAAATCTTTAGAACCTACAAATGTGAAACTGAAGATCCTGATTTGATGCTACTTAGCATCTCTTTTAACTCGAATCCCATTTTGAATCTTCAGTACCTAAAGTTTTCAAACTAATCTAAATTCTTAGACCCTACAGTTGCCATGCTCAAGGCCCTACTTCGAGACTGAAATACTTCTTTTTAAATGCTTATCCTGTTTTAAATCTTTTGAGCCTACAGTTTTTAAACACAAAAGATCCTACCATTCCCTAAAATCCGTCAATACTCTGAATTTTCGGTGTGCTTAAAATATGTTGAATTCCATTATCTCCCTGGACATTCTAAATTACCCAACTTTCTGGAATATTTTAAATTTCCTTTGTTTACCTAATTCTTCAAATTATTTTAATTACATAAAAACGCTTAATTCTCTGAATTTCTTGAAACCGTTACACATCATGAAATCCTTGAATTCTCTGAACATTTAGAACTTTACGAATTCTCCAAATTGCCTTATTACTCTAAAACCCTTAAAATTTCAGAAATTCCCAAGTTTCTTGAATTTTTCGAATACTTAGAATTTCTTGAATATCTTAAATTCCTTGAATTATTAAATTCCCTTGAATCCTTGAATTTCAAAAAATTCTCAAATTTATTGGATAGCCAAAATTTCTTGAATGCTCGGAATTTTCTAAATTCTCTGAAATATCTAATATTTCGAATTCCTGAAATTCCTAAATTAATTTAAATTTCCTGGAGGCTCTAAAAATATGGAAATCTTGGGATTCTCTCAAATCATTGGATGAATGCTCTAAAAAATAATGAAATCTTGGAATTTTATCAAATCATTGCATTTTTTTAAATTTCTAAAAAATACTAAATTCTTTGAATTCTCTACTATCCGGGAATTTTTTGGAATCGTTAATTTTTTTGAATTCAACCAGATATTTCGATATACTCAATTGTTCAATTTTTTCAATATTCTGACTATTTAAAATTCCTTGAGTATTCTTATTTACTTAAGCTTCCTAAATGCACTGAAATCCCTGAAATTCTCTCAATTTATGAAATCATTGAAGTCTCTGGATATCCTGAATTTCTCTAATATTATATAATAATGAAATTCCATGAATTCTCTAAATTCCCTTATATTCTCGAATTTCTTAAATATCCGAAATTTCATCAATCATCAGAATTTTCTGAATTCTCTAAATTTCTAAAAAATCCCTGCTAATCGTGGAATTTCCTGAAATCCTTAAATTTATTTATATCCTAGATTCCTTGAACATTTGACATTTTTTCAATATCTAAACACAACTGAATTGCTTAATTTCTCTCAATTACTTAAATTCCCTAAAATCTCTGAAATCCCTAATATCCTCTGGATTCCACGAATGTTTGAAATTTTCTGAGTTCTATAAATTGATGAAAATCTATGAATCTGTTTTCCCCGAATATAATGAAATCTTTAGTTTCTTTGAATTCCTTAAATTCTTGAAATATTTGGAATTCCCTAAATGCCACGAAACCCCTTAAATTCTCTGAATTGCTAACATCTTAGAAGTCTTTGGAAAATCATGAATTTCTTAAATATTCTGTAATATAAACATTCTTTGAATTTTTTGAATTCCCTAATTTTCTTTTAAAACATTGATTTCACCAAATTCCCTGACATCCTTAATATTCTCAATTACCTAAATTCTTTGGATATGCTCAAAATCGGAATCCCCTAAATTTCTTGAATATTATGAATTCCTTGAATTCTTCAAGTTCCTTCAATTCTCAGAAATCTTGAGTTATTCAGAATTCCCGGAATTCATTCAATTCTTGCAATTCTCTCAATTCTTTGCATTATTTTTAATTCTTTGAAATGTAGGGAATTCCCAGAATTCATAAATTAAGACGACACGGATAGTTTCACAAATTCAGCGACATTCAACATATCTAAAACAAACTAAGGAACTCAGGGAATTGAGAAGAATTCAATGAAGTAAGAGGATTCAGAAAATTCAGGGGAATTTCAAAAAAATCTCATTCTCATGAGCAGATTCAATATTATAATCTAAAGGTCCCCTACTACTATCACGAGCAGTATTGGATACTAACATATAATGTTCTATTTTCTACTAAATTTCTTTCCTAAATTGGATTCCTCTCCCAAACAAAATTTGCAGAATTCAGAGGAATGGCGGCGGTGCAGTGATACCAACTACCAGCTACCAACCTCCGGAGTGCACTCCTAGAAGCTTTCTCGGGGTTGGCTCTCGAGATTGGGGGTTCACGAGGCGCCCGGGGATTGGTCTAGGGGGTTGGTGTCCGCATTCTCCCATCGCCGAGGCTTCATTATACGTTGACCTAAGAAAATCAGCTACCCTTCCTCTTGGATCTCTCGTCCTTCGGCCACCGGCAGTGCTACCACCTCCCCGGTGAGAGTAGAGAGAGGGTGCGCTGAACAACGAAACCAGGTGCCCACCCAACCCAACCTTGCCCGGCTGAACCCGATACCAGAAGAGGCAGGGGGTGCGGGCGTGGGGTAACTCATCGCTTATGGATACTGATGACTCGCGCAATGAACTCAAACCGCGTGTACTGCAGAACCACCCCCTTCCCCTCAAACCCCTCCTCAGCAGCTTCTCTTCTCTTCCAGCCGCCCCAGCGTTCTCCAACCCACTCTATCGTCTCTCTTTCATATCGCGACCTCTCTCCTCTCATCCACTCAATAACATTTTCCTCCCATGGACCAAGAACAGAAACCGATTCTTAAACTCCACCGTACTCGATTTGATTGGATGAGGTAGAGCCAGAGGTAGAGGATCTATCAAGGAAATAGAAGTGGGGTTTTTTTATTCTTTCAATGAAGGATCTTGTATTACTAAATTCAGAGAAATTTCTTGTATTTTAATGTAAGGACTGTACGGGGCTTTAAACTTACCTATTTCCGTCAAACAAATCAATACGATGGTGTAAATAACATTTTGTGAATTCCTTCGAATTTTGTGATGGGTTTGCATTTTGTTCAAAGCGAAATTGTCTGAATTTATTGAATTGGTCTAGATTCTATAAATTTCTGGCAGTATTCAGAAATCCTTGAAATTCCCTTGATTATTGGCATTATCTGAACTTCTTGAAGTTCTTGGAATTCCTTGAATTTAAGGGAATTCCGGAATTCTAATCGTTCCATGTATTTAAAAAATTTTATATGAATTCAAACAATTAAAAGGAATTCAGAATAATTATGGGAATTAAGGAGTTACAGAAAATTGGGATTATTGGAGGAATTCGGGGAATTTAAGAAATTTTAGGAATTCACGAAATTTCTGGAAGTCAAGGAGTTTCTGGAAATCGGGATATTCAGGATTTTGGTATACTTTGAACGTTCTAGGATTTCAGAGAATTTTAAGAATGCAGACATTTTTAGGAGTGCAGAAAATCCAGGGAATTCCAAGTATTAAAGAAATCGAAGATTTAAAAAAAAAAACAAAGATTTGAGAGAAACCAAATTTAGGGAGATACCCAAAATTTCAAGAAATCCAGGATATTTAAGGATTTCGAAGAATTCAAAGTATTTCGGGAATTTAGAGTATGCAAGCAGTTCAGAATATGAGAAAATAAAGCATTAAGAATATTTCAGAAATTTAGAATTAAGTAAGCTGTTCAAAGATTTTAACGATTTAAGAATATTTTATAAATTCAGGGAATTTTAGGTTTTCAAGGAATTCAGAAAATTAAAGGATTTCACGGACTTGGGAAATGCTGATATTTCACGACCCAGAAGTTAGCTATGCATATAGATTTGAAAATTCGACCTTGAATAAAAAATGAAATAATAGACGTAGCCAAAACGTCAAAACACCACCGGAATCATCTGAGCCATATGACTAGGTTTTTTTTCAATTTTTTTCAAATGTCATTTTTTAAACAATTACGTTGTTAATTAACACATATCCTTTATTATGGAAAAACCAAAAGTTCTAAAGAAAAAGTGAAGATAGTTCTGGATTCTTTTTGGCAATATCTCCAGGTTTTTTTCATATTTAAAAAAAATAATTATTTCAACAACTATATTGTTTATAATTAAAAAAATTTTATTTAAAAATTGTGGTAAGCAATTGATAGTTGTTAAGTGAAAAATAACATACCTTAAAGTACCATGAACGAAAGATAATTTAAACAATGCAAAAAAATTAGTTCAAACATTGTTTTTGGTCCCTCTGAGCACACAGTCTTACGATATCCCATCGCGCATATGGATTTGATTATTTATCCTTCATTACAAAAAAAACCAAAAGTCCTGAAGAAAAAGTGAACATAGTTCTGGATTCTTCTCGGCAATATCTCCAGATGTTTTTTTCACAATTTTCAAACAGATTTTTAAAAATTATAAACAATATAATTGTTTGAAGAATTAATTTTTTTTAATGAAAAAAACGCTTGGAGATATTGCCAAGGAGAATCCAGAACTATCTTAACTTTTTCTTTAGACCTTTTGGTTTTATTTTATAATAAAGGATAAATAATCAAATTCATATGTGTTATGGGATATCGTAAAGTTGTGTGCTCAGAGGGGGCTAAAACAATGTTTAAACTAACTTTTTTGCATTGTTAAAATTTTTTTTTTGTTCTTGATACTTCAAGGTATGTTATTTTTTACTTAACAACTCTGAATTGCTTATCAAAATTGTTGAAAAAATTTCAAACAATATAATTGTTTAAATAAATAATTTTTTTTCAATGAAAAAAACACTTGAAGATATTGTCTAGAAGAATCTAGGACTATCTTTACTTTTTCTTTAGGACTTCTGATTTTTTCATAATGAAGGATATATGTTAATTAACAACGTAATTATTTAAAAAATGACTTTTTAAAACAAAGGAAAAACACCTAGAGATATGGCTCAGACGATTCCGGTGCTGTTTTTACTTTTCGGCTACGTCTATCATTTCATTTTTTATTCAAGGTCGAATTTTCAAATCTATATGCATAGCTAACTTCTGGGTCGTGATATTTCAAGGCGCTTGAGAGCATTTAAGAAATTAAAGGAATTTCGGAGATTTAGAATATTCAAAGAATTCGGAATCTTAAAATATTTCGAATATTTCGGAGAGAACAAGAATTTGGAGAATTTAAGGATTTTAATGAATTCAAGCTTTTTAGTGATTTTAAGGAATTCAGGAATTAGAGATATTTAAAAAAATATATCTGGAGTTTAGACTATTGATCAAACTCAGGTAATTTAGAATTTTTAAGGATGCAAGGAAATTAAAAAAATGAAGAAATTTATTAATTTAAGTATTGCGGAGAATTCAAGGATTTTAAGTACTCACACATTGTAGGAAATTCAAAATATTAAAAAAATTTCAGCAAGTTCGAATATTTAAAAAATTAAGGAAATTTAGAATATTTACGTATTTTAGGGAATTTAAAAAATTATGAATTTTAGAGAATTCAAGTGTTGCAGAGAACTTAGTGATTTCCAAAAATCAGAAATTTTAAGGAACTTGAGAATTTGATATATTAAAAAAAAAATGTCAGCAGTTTAGAATATTTGACAAACTTGGGTAATTCAGAATTTTTAAGGATTTAAAGGGATTAAACAAATAAAATTTTTTAGAGAATTTAAGGATTTTAGGAAATCAGAGATTTTAGGAAAATCAAAAATTTTACAAATATAAAAAATTTAAAATAGCTATAAAGGACTTTATGGAGTTAGGAAAAATTAAAACTTTTAGACAATTATAGTATTTCAGAGGATTTCAGGGAATCACAAATTTTAAGAAATTTGAGAATTTAAAGAAGTTTCAATATGCCAGTAATTTCGAATATTCAAAAAATTAAGGAAATTCAGAATATTCACGTTCTTTAGGGAATTAACAAAATTAGGAATTTAAGAGAACTCACATATTGCAGAGAATTTAATGATTTCGAAAAATCAGAGATTTTAAGGAATTTAGGGAGTACAGAGTGTTTAGGGAATTTATCGAATTCAGGCAATTAGAAAAACCGATGACAACTGTATATTTATCTTTTAAGGGGAAAAGAGGGAGGGAACTTTGGAGAGGGGAAATGAGTGTGGGGTCGGAAAGTAGGGAAAATAATTTAAAAAAAAGAGAAGAGTTAAGATAAAGATGAATAGGTGTGGCATGGAAATTGGATGAGAAGAGTAGAAAGGGATAGTATAGGACTGGATAGGAAAGGATAGGATAAAATAGAAGAGGAGGCGAAAGAGAAGTGGAGCGGTAAAGGAAGAGTGAGATTTAAACGAACTAATTAACGTCTTCATAGGCTACGGGAACCTTTTTTGTAGGCGGAGCACGACAAATTTTACTAATTTATTTTTGAAGTTCTTGCGTTGATTTTAGGAAGTAAGAGGAATAGAAGAGGACAGAAAGTAGATGGGGAAAAACAGAAGAGGAGCGAAAATAGGGAAGGAGATTAGGAAGTAGGGGTAGCAGAGGCAGGGATTAGAGGAGAAATATAGAAAAGAGGTTTGGGGAGAGGAACCATGGAAAGTGATAGGGGATCAGAGCAGGGGAATTTCCAGGGAATCATGTGCGAGAAAATGGAGTGTGAGGTAAGTGAAAGTTGTGGAGTTAATGAAAGGGATGAGAAATAAATTATAAGAATTCATCAGGAGGGGATGTTGGGAAGGGATAGTCTATGATCGGATGGAATCAGATAGGAAAGAATAGATTGAAAGAGAAGAAGATAAGAGAAAAAGGGTGGCATGATAGAAAGAGACTATGGAAACCTAAAGAACTTGATTAACATCCTAATAAGCTTAATAGATTTTTAAACTAAGAGACGGTGTCAATTTTCAGTAAAGCTGAATGGGGAAGTGAGGAAAAGGACAGAAGAGAGAAGGGAAAATAGAAGTGTGTTATTACGTGAGAAGAGGTAAAGTAAGAATGGACATCTCAACTAGAAGTGATTTAATAGGAATGGTTGAGAGGGGAAAAGGCAGTATGCAAAGAGAAATGGTATGAGGGGATGTGATAGTATAAAAGAGAAGAGAGGTGAAACAAGGGATGTGAGGTGAAAGAAGTCTTAAAAACCTTAATGAACGTCTGAATACGCTAAGAAGTGCTTTTCTGTAGGCACTTTTCGCTCACTATTTTTGATTCTCATGCCTTCATTTAAGATCAAAAAGTGATCTTCTTTGAGGTGGTTGTCTAATTATCTATTTATTGTACTATTAAGATTTAGATGCGTGGAAAGGAGAGGAGAGGAAACAAGATAAGAGGAAAGTAGAGAAAAGGAGAAGAAACAATATGAGAGAAAAGGAGAGGAAAGGAAAGGAGAGGAGAGGAGAGGACGGGAGAGGAGGGTGGAGAAGAGGAGAGGAGAGGTATTTTCTTCTTTCTTGATCTCAGAACTAAAAGATCGTCCCAATTCTTGGTGTAAGATAGATCCAAACTGTATTTTTATGGAGAAGCTAAGGGTGATAATCCCGAATGATTTTGTCGTTATACCTTCTTGAGTTTTCCACTCGCGTAGAAAGAATAAGACTTGCGTATGGCCGGGAAGCATCGAGGCGTACAAAGAGGAAGAGTAGCGGACCGATGGTCGAAAAGCGATGTTCTTGGAGGCAACGGGGCGAGATAGAAAAATTGCCTCGATGTAAAAACATGAGGATCGCTTCTGCGTCCACACTCAATAAAACGACCCGACACACACGTGGAGAGATCACACATTGGAGGGAGATAGCTAGAAAGATAGGATGATAGGTGGTTGAAAGAAGGGAAAAAGAAAGCTCGAGATCCGCAGATCGAGTCGAGTGGTCAGCTATCGAAACCTCCTACCACCCAACTCCCAACGTCCAGAGCCAATAATAAAAAATATACGACCCACACGAACACAGATGCACATACGAGAAGAGCTAGGCGGCGGAATTATACTCGAGGCTGCTTCTAAGTGATCGCATTTCCACATAGACGAGCTGCGCCCGATATGAAAGAGTGGTCTGCCTGTCCATGGCTTGAAAATCCACAGGGGGTTGGGAGTCTAAGGGTGGGTAAAAAACCCACCCAAACTGGTCCAGAGTATTGAGAGATGCTCTTTCCGAAGAGTATTAGAGGGCATTTTAGGCTCTTTTATGGGCTGGGTTCTTCTAAAAGAGCAACTGCTGTTTCAATCTTTAGGAATAAATTCAATTTCATATCTTTCAAGGTATGGAAGCCCTTGGTGAGTATCAGCATCAACCTTCATAATTTACAAACATTGTATAAAAAAATTCTTTCTTATGGATAATTCCTGTAGAAATAAGGAAGAAAGAGACTTTTTTAATAATCTGTGGAGTTGCTGATATGACACTTTCCTGATAAGCTACCCTTCGAATATCCTTAATTTAAAGCAATGCTCATCATTTTTGACAAGTTTTAATCTCATTTTTTAAAAAATTTGATTACATTTTTTTAAAACTTTAATGAGCATTTTTCTTGCTTAATTTAGGATACGGAAGTTTTTGAAATCCGAGTAGACGTAAATTCGCAGGGAAAAGAATCTCGGTTGGCAAAAAAGTGGCCGTGGCGGCGACACCAGGCGTGAGATTAAAAGACAAATTAGCATAATGTGTAAGTGTACGCGAATGAGTCCCCGAGGGTGTATCACAGCAAGGCTAGTTTTATGCGACCTGGTGTATATTAAAAAATTTGAGGTTTTCCGTTCCGTTCAAATATTGTTGTTCCAATTTTTATATCTCAAAAAATCAAACAGCCAGTTGAGAAATTTTAAGTTTTTCAAATTCATTATCTTTGTAATTGTTTGGAATTGCTTGAAATGTTTTAAGCTCTTTCTAATTATTTTGAATTCTTTTTGTCATTGAATTCCTTGATTGAACTCCAAGGATTTAGAAATTATGCAATAAATTTGAAATAATTGAGAATTGTTCATGGTATTTAAGAAATCCAGAAATTCAATACAATTTACGAAATTCATAAATGTGTGGGAATTTCCAAATTTTAAGAAATTAAAAAATTAAAGGAATTAAAGGAATTCTAAAAATTGAAGAAATTAGGCAAATCCGAAGAATTTTACAAATTCCAGAAGTCTGATAAATCCCGAGAATGAAGAGAATTCAATAAAATCGAAAAAATCAAGGAATTCTAGAAATTTGAAAAATCCCACAACTTTAGGAAATTCTAAAAATTCAAGGAGTTCTACCAATTCAAGGAATCTTGAGAGCTTAGCAAATTAAAAAAATATATAAAAATTCTACACATTCTACGAATTCAAGGAATTCTATACATTTAATAAATTTCATGAAATCACAAATTGCTAGAAAATCAAGTAAATCTAAAAATTCTAGGAATTCTAAAAAATTCAAGGAAATCTACAAATTTAAGGAATTCCACAAAATAATGTGATCTAAAATTTTTATAAATTTTACTAATTCAAGGAATTCTACAAATTCATGAATTCTACTAATTCAAGGAATTTTGAAAAATTCTTGAAAATCCTTGAATTTAGAGAATTAAGGAAACTTAAGTAATTCTGATAAATCGAATAATGCTAATATTTCAAAAATAAGAAAAAATCAAGGTTATTTAAAAAGTCAAGGAAATTTAGTAGCTGAATGAATTCTGCAAATTTAAGAAGTTCTATAAATTCAAGGAATCTTGAAGAATAACAAAATTTATTGAAATTTTGGAAAATAATTTGAAATTGAAAAATTCAATGAAAGTTTGAAAAATAATTTGAAATTTGAAATTTGAAAGCGGTTACACAAACTTAAATTATGATCATTCGAAAAAATCTACAAATTCTAGAAATTCAAGAAATCCTACGAATTAAACAAATTCTATGAAATTATCAAATTCTACAAATTCCAGAAATTCTACAATTTCAAAAAATTTTACACATTTAAGTAATTTTAATTATTTAGGAAATTCTACAAATTGAAGGAATTCTAGCAATACAATGAATTCCACAAAATTTAATCAATTGTAAGAACTCAAGTAATTCCATCAATTTGAGGAATTCTACAAATTCAAGCAATATCGAAAATTCAGAAAATTTAGTGGCATTTTGAAGAATTCTTAAGACTTACTGTTTTAAAGCAATTCAGAAAACTAAAAAAATTCTGATGATTATGATAATTCTACAAATTTAAGGATTTATAAAAAATCGAGGAAATTTAAAAATTCAAGAAAGTTTACAATTTTAAAGAATTCTACTAATTCAAGGAATTCTATAAATTTAGGAATTTCTTCAAAGTCAAGGACTTCTAAAAAAGTCAAGATTTGTCGAATTCAAGGAATTCGGAGTTAAAAAATATTTTGAGGGTTTGAAAATAACTGCAAGGAATTGAGAAGAAATCGACAATTCTGTAATAATTAAGTAAATTTATGCAAATCCAGAAATTAAAACTTCCTGATAATTCGAAGGAATTCAAAAAGTTCCAACAATTTCAACACTTTGGGTAATTTATACGAATTAATGTAGGTTCAAAACATTTGAATTAAATTTTATTAAATTAAATTTTATATTAACTTTTATATTAACTTTGGGTAATTTATACGAATTAATGTAGGTTCAAAACATTTGAATTAAATTTATATTAAATTTTTAATATAAGCGATTCTAAATCTTCAAGGAATTACAAACATTTAAGGAATTCAAAAATTGAAGGTTCCTGAAAATGCAAGGTTTAATGAAAATTCAATAAATTCGGGGATTTCTCTATTTTCAAGGATTTGAAAATAGTGCATCGTATTCAGAAGAATTTGAGAAATTTATACGGATTCCGTCAGTTTAAGGAATTAAAAAATTCACGGAATCTAAGAAGTGCAGAGAAATGGAGCAATCCGAGGAATCTCAGAAATTCAGGGAATTCTGAGAATTCAATGCATGCTTAAAATGCAATAAATTCAGAGAGTTAAGGTATTTCAGTAAATTTAAGAAATTCACACAACTTAACGAATCCAGAGAATTAGGAGAATTACGAAAATTCGCGGAAATTGCCGAAGTTCAGGGAGAATAAGACCTAAAAGAAGTGTTAAAAATGCAATAGAATCTGTAAGAGGCTAGAAGCATTCAAATTAAAAAGAGTTAAAAAAAATACAAATGATTCCAAGGAATTCGACGTGAATTAAAAATAGTTATCTTATGATACAAGCATTTCCAGAACAACTTTGTTTCTCGTCTGAATTTATCATCTGAATAATTCCTCCTCTGAGAGTTCCTCTACTATATCTTCTTCAGTTTCATATGTTTGTGAAAAATACGCTGGCAAAAGAAGTGGAGAATATTGGGGTAGATTGAAAAGATGATCTATTTCTCACGATATAAAAATGGTTGTGACAGCCTTATCTGTGACCATTTCCTAAAGGGCGTTGAGCTCACTTGTCACTATACCGGAGGTAATGATCATTACTGGCTTTTCCTCCGCAGTGCGTAGGAATGAGGAAACGAAGAGAAATGAAGAAAAGGAAGAAAGATACAGAAATAAAAAGATACCCTCCCTATTCTCAGGGATGGTGGAACAAGATGGCCGCTGTAGGACTCGGCCGGGTTTATGTGTCGTAATAAATGGTAATTTAAAACAGCGAGAACTAACAATTTCTTTCTTTATTTGCTCCCCTCGCGGCTCCGTGCTGAGCTTCTCTCACTTGAGAGAAGAGGCAGAGTCCATCTCCGACACACGTGCCTACCTATGGGGTAGAAAAGTTCGTAGAAGGGAGGGGGAAGAGAGAAAAGGGGAGAAGGAATGAAAAAGAGGAGGGGGTGAAAATGAGGAGGGGGTGAGAAAGAGGAAAGGGATGAATAAAGGGGAAGGGGTTGCAGTGCGTTGGAAGACACCAAACGCGAAACGCGGGGAGTCAGCCCACGTAATATAAAGAGATATGTGCCTTGGAATAGCATTACCATTAGGAGATATAGTTTAGCGGAGGCACCAGATGAAATGAGATACTGCGGCTGAATCATGCATGAGAGTAGGTGCGATTCGCCACCTTGGCCTGTAGCGAGTGCTATCCTGATCCTCCTGTCTCCCTCACCATAAAGGCTGGGCGGGGGGGGGGGAGTTATCCACTGCCAACGCCTTCACTGAAGGCATCAACATCACCTCTGGTAACACCTTCCCTATACCATCTGCTCGATGAGAAAAGTGAATATGCTACAATATTCAAATCCGACCGAGAGCGACACTTTATTAAATGTGTCATTTGCATCCCGCCACTTCTTCGTCTTCCTACCGAGGTTAATCGAGACTTTCCCTTCAGAGACTACCAAGGATCGTAACTTTTCCACTTATTTGCTCATGATCTCAGGATGAGGGCTGAAAAATTCTGGTCAGATTAATGAGTTCCCATTTGGGTTATCTAATATTCAATTTCTTCAGAAATCGTTTGATTTCACGGTTGAGTCTACTGCGAATCCCCAAAAATAGAATGTCCTTAAAATTTTAGCCTAATTGGTTAATGGTTACCGATAGCTCCAGGATGTTAAAGTTTGTCAAATAAACAGCATGGAAGAAGATAAATCATAGCTTGTGATAGGATCGGACGGGACTTGACGGGACAGGACGGGTTGAGGTGCGATGGGATGAGGTGAGGTGAGATGGGATCGGTTGGGTTGGGTTGAGGTGAGATGAGATGGGATAGGATGGGTTGGCATGGAATGGGAGGGGATAGGA
>NC_046657.1:49694533-49710312 GCF_010883055.1 Belonocnema kinseyi
GGATGGGATGGGATGGAGTGCGACGGGACGGGAGGGGGTAGGATGGGATGGGATGCATGAAGTCAGAATCTCACTTCTCTAGAATATTAAGGATGTTCAAATAAAAACTGCAGAAATTAGCAAATTAAATTTCGAGAATCATCGACTTAATTTAAAGCCACACTTTTTATTGCAATGTTTTGCAATATTCCATCAATTAAAGCAGAAATAAGCTAATTTTGTAATTTGTATTTTAGTGCGAACGAGATTTTTTTTTAACATTAAGAATTTCTTTAAAAAAAACCTCCATGCTTTCTAAAGAAATATTTTTTTTTTAACAAATTTTTATATTTTTTTCTGCAAAAGTACTGAAATTACCTCTTATTCAATTTTCAATTGGCCGACATTTCAATTTCTTCTAATTTTTTCCTTTTTGAATCATCGAAATCTTAAATCTTAAATCTTTCCATTATTTTGGATCTATGGGAACATCGGATGCTCTCTAAAGTTACACTTATTTAAAAAAATTGAAATTAACTAAAAATGCTAAAAAAAGCTATTTTTGACATTTTGGATTGACTGGATATTTTCTAAAACCTCTTTTTTTTACAGAAAAATTAAAAAATATTTTATTGTGTGCTGCAAAAATGATTCATTTTGGTACTTTAAATGGCCCACCATTTTGATTGTTTCACAATTTTCTATTTTTCTGTCAAACCCACTCCAATAAAATCAAATTAAAAAATACCCTAGTTTACATATTTTTTAATCCAATAGTCCTATTAGTCCTATTAGTACAAAATTCCTTACAAATAAACTTTTTGAATTTAAAAAATCATTGAAACTAAACTTAAACCTTCCTACCTCTTTCCTTCTGTTTGTAATATTTTATCTCAACCCTTCTATTCATAGATTTATATCGCTTCCCTTTTTCACCTATGTAACTCTTCCCTTCTGTTTGTACCTTTCTATCTCCTACTTTCTGTTTGTAGCCTTCTATCTCTACCTTTCTCTTTTTACCTTACTATCTTCCAACTTCTTTTTCAATTTTTGTATCTTCTGTTTGTATATTTATATCTCTTTTCTTTTTTTTTCCTTCCTATCCTTTCTTTTCTGTTTGAACCTTACTACCTTTTTCCTACTGTTTGTACGTTTCTATCTCTTTACTTTTGTATGTAACTTTCTATCTTCTACCTTCACTTTGTACCTTTCAATATCCTAAGCTCTGTTTATGCCTTTCTATCTCTAACCCTCTGTTTGTATCTTTTATCTCTTCCCTCCTGTTTGTACCTTTCTATCTCTTACCTGCAGTTTCTACTTTTCTATCTCTCCCCTTCTGTGTCTACTTTTCTACCACTACTCTCTCTTTACCTTTCTATTTCCTCGCTTCTCGTTGTATACTACTATTACCTTCTATTTATACCTTTTCATCTTCTATCTTCTATTATACCTCTTTATCTCCTCCCTTTTTTTTGTACTTTTCTATCTCTAATCTTTCTTTACCTTTCCATATCTTCCCTTCTCGTTGTACCCTTCTATCTCCTAACTTCTATTTGTCAGTGTCTATCGTATACCTTTCGTGTGTACCTTTTCATCTTCTATATTTTTATTGTACTTTTTTATCTCCTTTTTTTTGTACTTTTCTATCTCAACTCTTTCTTTACCTGTCCATATCTTCCCTTCTCGTTATATCTCTCTATCTCCTGCCTTTTCAAAATCTCAAAAGTCATCGAAATAAACTTAAATCTTTGTATCTCTTCACTTCGGTGTGTACCTTTCTAGCCAAGATCAAAAGGCATTTGATTCTTTCTTCCGCTGGGGATGAAAAAAATTGTGGACGAGAAGGAAAGGAGAAAGAGGAAAGAAGAGAAAAAAAGTTGAATCGGTGCAGAAGTAAAGTAAAGGGGTAAAGCGGGCGGCCTACGCTGGAGGTGCTTTCGACACTGGTGGGAGCACTTATGCATTTATGCATTCGTATTTCCGCGGTCTCCACTCTGAAGCGGCCGTAAGAAGTCGTCGCCGTCTTCGTCGTCTCCCGCACCAAGTAACGGTACCAAAGCCTCTCGAATGGAGTCCGGAGTGGGGGCAAAGTTGCTCCGGAATAATAATACACGTCGGCTCTCGCTCTAGCGAAGGGAAAAAATCTGAATACATGAAACGTAATGACGAGCCGAGGGTAAGCGGCTTTCTGCTCCGTCTCCAACATCCTCACTGGATCAACAACCTTCTGCAACCAAAACCAACATCCAACAACCCATGGTGGAAGTCAGCATCAACTTCGGAATCTATGATGGCCACCTACAGAATCGTGGAGATTTATCGACTTGTCTCAAATATTAACGAGCTGGAGAAAAAAAAAAGAGACGAGAAGAGAAAGTAGAGAGAAAGATGATAAAAAAGTAGGTACATTTGATGAGATGCAGATTATGTAAATTAGATTCCTGACCTTTGATTAACCCAATAAGGGTCAAGATGTTAAGGAAGTAGGTAATGTTATTGAGATTAATGCATATTTGGAAATGAAGCTCCTGACCTTGAAAATTAATTGGTCTCTATAATTAAGGAGCTGCAGAAGAAATAAAAAGTAAGGAGAAAGATGTTAAAGAAGCAGGTACCATGAATGAGATGAAGATTTTGTAAATTGGATTGCGGATATTGATTCAACCAACTGAGGTAAAGATCTTAAAGAAGTAGGTAAAGTTAACGAGATGAATGCATATTTGGGAAATAAAGTTGCTGATATTGCAAATGAATTTTTCTCTACAATTAACGAGCTGGAGAACAAATCAAAAATAAGGATAAAGATGTTAAAGAAGTAGGTACTGTTGATAAGATGCACATTTTCAAAATAAGTTCCTGATCTTGGAAGTAAATTTGTGAAGATCATACTTGACTAAATAAATTTTAGGTAATCCAACATCGTCCTCTAGACTTATCCACATGTCTGCAATATTTAGGTCCCAAGGAAGAAATGAAAAGTAGAGGAAGATATTAAAGATGTAGCTGAAGTTATTGAGATGAATGAATATTTGAAAAAGGAAGTTTTGAAGGATGAAAGAGAAAGTTTTTAAAGATGTCGGAGAAGTTGATCAGATTATTGCAGACAATGAGAACAGAATTTTCAGCACAAATTCAACAATTTTCAACTAAAATAAATCTTCAGCAAAAAAATGTATTTTCAGCCAAACAGTGGAATTTTGAAATTAGGAAAATTTTCCAGTTAATTCGTAACAAAAAATTCAAGTCAGTATTTAAATTCTCTGGCCAAAAAGAAGAATTTTCATCAAACAGTTTTTCAGCCAAGGACGAAAAATAATTTTAATACAATTGTAGAATTTTCAACCCTAACAGATAAATTTTATGTAAAAAGTTTTTTTTACGAAATAGTTAAATTTGAAGAACATACATATTATACATATTTTTAATAGTAACTTAATATTCAGCAATAGTCAAGAATTTCTAAATAAAATGATGAATCTTCAAAAAAAAGTTAGTTGTAAAAATAATTTCAAATTGAAAAACTAATAATTTACCACAAAATGCTCAACTTTTAAACCAAAGAGATAAATTTTCAAACAAAAAGATGAATTTTGAAGCAGGAAAATTAGTTTTATTACTAAAAAAGTCGTATTTTAAACAAAATACTAAAGTTTCCAAGAAAATGGTTGAATTTTTAACTATAAAATATAAATTTTGTACCAAAAATAGAAAAGATGAATTTTCAGCTTAAAAAATTATTAAATTTTTCTTTCACAAGGTAGATTAAGATTCAACCAAGCAAATGAATTTCTAACTAAAATAAAGAATCTTTAACCAACGCAATTAATTATAATTTTAGTTTAAAATTAATTTTGTTGGTTGAAAATTATACAGCTTTGTTAAAAATTAGACAAAATTAGACAAAATTGAAAAAGACAAATTTTTTAGGAAAATAGTTGAATCCTTAAAAATGCAGATTAATTTTGAATTAAGAATATTAAATTTATACCAGAAGATATGAATTTTAAAATAAAGAAAACGAATTAGGAAACAGAGGTTTCCGTCAGAAAAGAAATTTTGCAAACTATGAAATTTTTAAGCCAAAATAATTTAAAGTTGAATCCAAAAGAATAATTCCTAGATAAAGATATAAAAGTAAACTTTAAACAAAAAATAGTAC
This sequence comes from Belonocnema kinseyi, assembly GCF_010883055.1. NCBI lineage: Eukaryota > Metazoa > Arthropoda > Insecta > Hymenoptera > Cynipidae > Belonocnema > Belonocnema kinseyi. The sequence continues at coordinate 49,698,672 of NC_046657.1, forward strand.
CTAACCAGAAGTGTAGGAGAATTAAAAATACCACAAAAGCACGAAGCTCTCTACCTGCGGTGATTGCTAGAGAGATTGATCAGCGAACTCTGCCAAAGTGGTTTTATTGAACAACTGTGTTATTCAAATGCACAACAAGCAATTTCTAGATTGATCTAGAATTAATTCCTTGTTTTCAACATTCCATTCTTATCCTAATCATATAAATTTCTAGATCCCCGGTAGTTCTAAGAGGCTCGTACCAAACCAGTTACCTTACACCGAAAGGGATTTGACCTACAACTGATTATAAACCCTAATTTTGTTCCTACCTAGGACTTCACAAGCTTTAACACATCGTCTTTAATTCAGAACATCTTTGACTCATCAGAAATGAGACATCAGACATCATCAACGTCATCGGTGCCTGATGTCGAAAAATCCTGGATGACCCTAGATAAAGTTCAGACTGTAGAGTAACCTTAGGCAATTTTTGATGAGCCTAAATAGTAACAGACCGGAAGTAAATGACTTGGTAAAAGAATCCGGAAAGGTTTGAGGAAGGAAGGATGGATAGAAGGAAGGGCGCCGTCGTGCTCCGCCTATCTGCGCGCCGCCTCGCGGTGGTGAATACATTTAGCCTGGTTAGTTTACAAATGAATACAGCGATTGAAGCAACTTATAATATCAATGTAGCTTGAGCTTCTCGCTCTTACCCAGAGTTCCACCCCTTGGACGGTCTCGCTTACACCTACTCTCTTCGTTGCCTCCATACAGAATGGCCATATTAACTTGATAATTAGCTCGGTTATACGACTTGCAGATGAGGAAAGACTCGGGACGGACGTCGACTACCCCTACCCGGGGTGGTGCCAGTGTTCCTTACTCGGCTAACAGGCTCTGCTCTCCTCCGTCGCTTGGATGGATATACCCTTAGTTCCCTTAGTTCGTATTCCTCTCCCTGAACCCCAGGTCGACCGCCGGCTTTCAGTCCGTTAGAATCTTTTAGCCATTTTGCCCCTACGATTTTATTCTCCAAGACATTTTCGTCTCCTCTCCCTTCGTGCTGTATAATTCTGGTGACTTACCATTTTAAATTCTCTACCTAGTCACCATGGTGCATTCTTCTCCAGACTGTGGCGCGCTCGAGATCAAAACGCTTTCCCGCGACCACGTGATCCAGTCACGTGACCGGTTCGTTTCCACTATTCCTAACCTAGTCCTAATTGCACTTTTCATTTGGATAAATCAGTGATCAGAAAGGAGGATCCTACACAGGTAAGAACTTAGCCCACCTTTCTTCTTCTTGTCTAAACACGTCAACCTCCGTATCTAAAAGAAAGATCTCACTCAGATTAAGAAAATATTTGACTCTTATGAGAAACGTATCTCACTCGTATGACCACGTGATCCAATCACGTGACCTGTTTAAGCCACGTGACCGGTTCGGTTCGCCGTTTCTAAAATCTGATAGTCTTTCTTTCCTCTTTAAACATATTTCGAGAATAGAAAACAATAGATGGCGTTTCGAAAAATAAAAATGGCGGATAAAACACTGCCTTTTCTGACGTGTCCTTGTGTCCTCAAAGAAATAGCGAAGGCCTTTCGCCTCTTTGGCTAAGAATACAAAGTGTTGAGCCTAAAGGAACATTCCGGGAGGTTGGCATTGAACATCATCAGGGCGCTCCCTGCCTCTCCCCTATGACTGGAATACTGAAGATGGTCGCCATATTTAGTGCCCCCCCCACACCTATGACTTTTTCTCATTCTATTTTTATTTAGTCTCTCCGGATCGTTCCTAATTTCAGAACAAACTTTAATTTCTTCATTTAACTTTATTCCTCTTCATCTTCATCTGAGTTCCCGCTATCATTGAAAAACGATAGAGGATAAAGAATTTCTGTCAGGATAAAAATCATTTTTTGTTTTTCCTGGACTGGTTTTTTTTTTTAGAAGACACCATTTTTCGGAATCGAGTTGGCAAAAATCTTTTAGGATGAAGAAGAGTGATTCGATGTGAAAGGCAGAAAACAGGAACGATGCGTCGCGTCGGACGATGGTACGTGCCGTCACGTACTCGGGACAAGGTTTTTACTCAAATAAAATCTAAATAAAGTACCAACTTCATGCAGCGACACAGAAGCCACGAATTGTTCCCATGAGCCTCGTACGTGGGAGTAGAGAAAAGTGACTTTACTGCCCAGTATCCGTTGATTTGACGCGTCCTCGGACATAAACTAAATCGGAAATCCCACAACTGTTAGACAAAGACTTTTTACTCTAAAAATCATACGGTGATCTCAGAAGAAGATGATTGTGAACGAATCCAAAATGGCGGTCAATTAAATATTCCAAAAAGAGCTTATGTCTGAATATTTTAGTGAAACAAGTTGAAAAATTAATATGAAAAGAAGTGTGATTCTAGATTTGCTAGAAAAAGAATTTTTAGCTCAAAAATAGTTTTTGCGATCACAGCAGTAAAAATTTTTTTTTAAAAATCAAAAATGTTCGTGAATCAAACATTCCGAAAACAGCTAATTTTTACAGTTTTTAATCAAATATTTAAAAACTTTGCTTGAAACAAAATTTTGAATTTGAGAATTTTTGAGTGATCTAAAAAAAAGTCTTTTTGAAAAATTCAAATGAGTAGACAATTTAATGTTCCGAAAATAGTTCCTTTCTAAAGTTTTGAGTGAAATAGGTTGAAACATTGCTATGAAAAGAAGTGTGGTTCTAGCTTGGCTGGAAGAAGAATTTTTACTTCAAAAATTATTTAGTGATCTCAGAAAAAGAAATTTTGGAAAATATCCAAAATGGCGGACAAGAAAATTTTAGTGAAATTGGTTGAAAAATTGCTGAGAAGAAGTGCGGTTCTGTCTTTGCTAGAAGAAGAATTTTGACTTAAAAAGTTTGGTGTTCTCAGAAGAATTAAATTTTTTAAAGATCCAAAATGGCCTTCAATTAAAGACTCCAGAAACAGTTATTTTTTGCGGTTCTTAAGAAAAATACTTATAAAATTTGCTAGAAAAAGAATTTTCCTTTAAAAGTCATTTTGTGATTTTAGAAGAAGAAAACTAAAAAAAAAATCCAACATGTCAGCCAATTAAATATTCCGAAAACTGCTTATATTTGCAGTTTTTAATATTAAATTTTTAAAATTTTGCTTGAAACGAAATTCAGCGATCTAAAAAAAAATCTAATCTAAAAATCGAAAAAAATCGGTGATCTAAGAACAAAAAAATGTTGAAAAAATTCAAGATGGCGGTCAATTGAATCATTTTGTGACCTTGGAAGTGGAAAATTTAAATAAAGTCCTAAATGGCGGTCAAATGCAAATTGCAAAAACATTTCATTTCTGCAGTTTTTTAATGTAATACTATTAAATTTTGCCTAAAACAAACTTTCGGATTTAAGAATCACTCGATGAACTGAAGTAGAAAATTTGTAATAAATTCAAGATGGCGATCAATTATAATTATTTTCTTTGTTACAAATTTAATTATTTTGTTGAAAATTCGTTCTTTTCTGGTTAAAAATTAATTTTTAAACGGGAAATTTCGCAATCCAATTTTTTGTGGGAAAATTTTCCTATTTAATTGTAAATTAAATTATTTAGTTTAAAATTTATCTTTCTCTGATTAAAATTCATGTATTTTGTTGAAAATTCATCCTTTCAGTAATACATTATTGTTTTGGGTAAAAAATGAATTTTCGGAGTAAAAATTCATCCATTTGTTAAAAATAAAAGCGCTATTTCAAGACTTCATCTATTTTTTTGAAAATCTAAGAATGTTTTAAAATATCTTTTCTTTAGTGAAAAATATCTTGTTGTTTTTTGGTTAAATTTTTTTTCTAAAAACGTAACAATTTCGTTTAAAATTCGTTCTTTTTGGTTTCAAATTTAACTCTAGTTCAAAATTATTTAAAACTGCTAATTCAACACTTTAATTACTTGTGAAAAAATGAAATATTTATTTCTAAATTAAACTAATTATTTGCAAATTTCACTTTTTCATCGAAAAATTTAACTCTTTCATTTTTGGGTCAAAATTTCACTTTTTTCCTAGACAATTTAACTACCCGGTTGAATTTTTAACTCATTTCATTTTTTTTTAAATTAAAGGTTAATTATTTTAGTAAAACCTGTATCGGTTTTGTTAAAAATTCGTCTTTCGGTAGAAAATGATTCTTTTAAGTTAAAAATGTATCCATTATTTATAAATAAAAATGTTACTTGAAGAATTCACTTATTTAGTTGAAGATCCATACATCTATTATGTTGACAATTACTTTACTGATTCGTCCTTTACTTTACTTTATTTTGAACTGAAGAATAAAATATTCGGTTGAAAATTCGCCCTTTACTGATTATTATTTTTATTTTTTTGAAAATCTGTTAAGTTAAAAATTAAACTCTTTGAAGCATTTAAATACAAATTTAATAAATTGCAAGACTTTCGCGTTTCTAAAACTCTATTCTGATGAAAGCCTTCAAACCGTAACCATTAATCTCTCAGCGATAAACTAGGAATGCGGGGAATCCCAGAGAGCAGATTGCAAGAAATTAGCGCGGGAAATTCGAATGCACCGATGGTGCATGTCAGCGAATATCGAAGTAAATCTTTGTGTGTGCGAATTTACGTAAGGAAGGCAAGCCGGTACGTAAGCCCGGACAGAGAGGCGCCGCAATACGATAATGCGATAAGACCGAGTCCCCCCTCCCCGCCCCCTTCCCCTCCCCCAACTCCCTTTGCACTCCGGAGGACAGACCCAATGTGCACCCGCCCCCGAAGAGCTTCCGCCATTGTCCTCGTTCCGATTGTTGCTCTGCGGGGGCGTTAACATAACAATGCGTAAATACGTGTCTTCCTTTCGTCCCTTCTTTTCCGTTACTTTCATCAAGTCTTGTCGAGTCAATAAATTTAAACTGGCTCGAATATTATTTTGAGCGACTGTCTCTTAAAAGTGTTGGGTGAATTCAAGAGCACTTCTTTGCGGCATTCATGATTAGTTTTGATTTTTATTTATTTATGAAATTTCAGTTAAACAATAAATTTTTAAACGTTTTTGAAATTAAAAAAGGAAGAGATGAATTTTTAATTAAGAACCTAAATTATCGATATAAGATAGAAACAGAAAATTTTCAGTTGATGAAATTAATTTTCTATGAGAAAAATTATTTTTCAAGAAAATATTGAGGTTTTAGGCAAGAATATTAATTTCCTACGTGACAATCTGCCTTTTGTTACAAAATACGTGAATTTTTAAGAAAATAGATCAGTTTTCAACAACAACAAAATTAGTTTTCAAAAAAGTCAAAAAAAAAATTTTCTTTTTCTTTTTTTCATTGTTAACAAAGTTTCAAAGCAGAATTCTTCATTTGTATCCAAGAAATAAAAATTTCAACAAAAAATCTACCTTTCACAACAAAAAGACAAATTTTAACTAAAAACGCTAAAATATAAATTTTCAGCTAAAAAACTATTTTTCAAAAAAATAGTTGAATTACGGAAAAAAACGTAATTTCAACAAAATACGGTAATTCTAAACTAAGAAGATTAATTTCCAACAAAAATAAAGTAGTTCGACCAAGCAGAAGTAAATTTGAAGAAAATGTTCAACAAAATAATTGAATTTATACTAATTTCATTTCTAATTTGATAGAATAATTCGCGACTAAAGAATATAAATTTTCCAGAAATTGCATAAATTATCCACTAAATAGTTGAACTGAAAAAAAATAATCCAGCCAAAAAGTTTGTCTTTAAACCAAAAATCTCAAATTTGGAATAAAAAAATCGAAATTTAAACAAAACACAGGAAATTTTAGATCAGAAAGACAAATTTTCACCTTAAACGAAATAGTTAAATTTGCAGTTAAAAAAAAATTTCAACAAAAAAACGAGTTTTCATCAGAAAAGTTGACTTGAAAATAAGTTTCTATATAAAAAATAAAATTTAGGACAAAATACATGAATTTTCAAGTGAGAAAGTTCAATTTCTACGAAAAACAAAATAGTTAAATTTTCATTAAAAAAATACTTTTCAACTAAGAAGAAGTATATTTTAAAAACAAATGTTTTATAAAATAATTAAATTTGTTCTTATTTTAATTTCAATTTAACAGATAACTTTCGACTAAAGAATAGAATTTTTTCATGAATTACATGAATTCTTAACTAAGTAGTTAAATTAAAAGAAGTAGTTCCGTCTTTAGCGAAAAAGTTGAATTTTAAAGTCAAAATCTGAATTAAGACTAAAAAAATCGAAATTTCAACAAAATTTCGGAGCTTTTAGATCAGAAAGACAAATGTTTACCAAAAAAAAATATTTAAATTTTTAGTAAAAAAAAAAATAAATTTCAAGAAATTACAAATTTTTAACAAATAGTTGACTTTACAACTAATTCTCTACAGAAAAAATCAAAATTAGGACAAAATACATAAATCTTTGAATGAGAAAGTCAAATTACCACGAAACATATAATAGTAAAATTTTTAGTTGAAAAGAAATTATTTATAAACGAAGAAGAAATAAATTTAAAAAAAAAATGTCTAACAATATAATTAAAATTGTACTGATTTCATTTTTAACCAAAAAGATTAATTTTCGACAAAAAATAAAATTTTCAATAAATCACATAAATTTTCAACTATACAGTTGAATTAAGAAAGTAGTTTAGTCTTCAGCCAAAAGGTTGATTTTTAAAGCAAAGATCTCAATTTGGAACAATAAATCGAAATTTTAACAAAACACAAAAACTTTAAGATCAGAAAGAAACATTTTTACCAAAAACTAAATAGTTAAATGTTCACGTAAAAAAATAATTTTCAAGAAAATAGTTAAATTTTAACAACAACAGAAAAAAATTCGAAATAGGAAAATGGGATTATAAAAAAATAGGAAATTTTAACTGAAAAAGACAGACTTCCTACAAAGAAACTCAACTTTTAATCTGAAAAAATAATATTCAATAACAAACTTTTGTTTCTGTAAGTTTCACTTTCGGATAAGTAGTTGATTTTTGAATAAAAATGGTGAGTTCTAAACGAAAAATAAATTTGGAAGAAAGTGCTTGAATCCTCAACTGAAACTGAATAATTTGAGGCCAAACAGTTGCATTTTCACCCAGAAAGGATGAATATTGAAACAAGAAGATTAATTATCTTCCGATAATGGGATCTGTTGAAAATGATTTCGGATGATTACCTAGATGATGGGGTATCTTCCAGATGATGCACGATTAGGATCCAGATGTTGTGATGAGAATCAGCTGACAGTGGATTAAAAATACAGATAGTGTATTACATTCCAAATAATGTAGGATAATAATAAAAATGGTCAAGTATCTTTTAAATAGTAGTGGCTGATAAGATATGCTTTAGACAGTTATGGATGATGATCCCCAATGTTGGCTTATGTCCCAGATAATAGCAGATGATGATACGAATGGTAGGGTATTTTCTATATGATGCTGGACGTCTTTCCTAATGGTGTGGTATGTTTAAGATGAGATTTAATGACAGTGAAAATTACAGTTATTTTATTAAAAATTAATCACTTACTGATACAGTCAAACAATTATTTCTTTGGCTCTTTGTGTGTAAGTTATGTGTAGTCAAAAATTTCAAAGATCTCAGGACCTGAGATGAACGCACGCTTTTGCTAATTTTCTTTGGTGAGAATTTCACTTTATAACACCCACTTATCAAGTACAAGCAACAATTGTCTTCTCAAGATGATTAGAATAATGATGGGAAACGTATAGACGAGATTTCCTATAATTATCTTCAAGATATCTGTCGGGATTAGCTTCCAATTTGTAAGTGAATATGAATGAGTATTGTGCAGTGATTGATTAACGAGGGTGCATGATCTCAGACAATTTAATTCTCTTGCGGAATTCAAAGAGGCAAACGGGGTGTCAAGTGCTTATTAATGTCTCAGGTTTATCATATTGATGAATATTCAACAGAAAATTTTATATGGTAATGTGATACTGTAATAATATAATAGGAGATGTTTTATTATATAATTTGCAGAAATAACATGCTACGCACGCCTATAGTATATTTCTTATTTTTCTTAACTGCTTATTAAATTGAAAAGTAGGATTTATACTTTTTTTAATTTATTATAAAAATTGGAACAATTTAAAATAAGCTGCAATTTTTAATGATGCTTTTCGGCAATTATAAAAACTGCAGAATTTTAAATTGAATGGTCACACAGATCATTTATATTTCTATAGTTCTGATAATATAGTGTATGATAATACAGGGGATGGGGTATGCTTAAGATGATTAAGAAGCTTCTAAATGTTGGTAGGTGATATTAGTTTGATTCTATAGTTGCAAATCTTAGGTTCTTTGTATTACCATTTCTAATTCTTGCATAAAATGAAAAATCTTATAGCCGAATTTGTTTTCCCAGGATTTTGGTTAGTAGCTCATAAGAAGCTAATTTTGGTAGCTAGTATTTGATAAAATAAAATCAATCAGCCATCAAGGTTCTATTAAATCCATGTAGAAGTAGACAGTTGATGATGGTTTATGTTTTAGATGATAGTGGAAATTAATAGAGATGGTAGGATATGTTCCAGATTATTGTGGATGATGATCTGGAAGGTGAGTTGTGTTTTAAATTATAGTAGGTAGTAAGCTACGTTCCAGCTGATGTGAATAATATGGTATCTTCTGAGCGATAGTAAATTATATCCGTTTTATTCCCTAATTGCAAACCCTAGCTTCTTGCTATTAGCATTTTCAGTTCTTGGATAAAGTAAACAATCTTTTACCAGAAATTCTTTTCCCAGAAGGTTGGTCAGCAGCCTGTAAGAACTTTATTTTGGTAGCTAGTCTTTGATAAAATCAAATTATTTAGCCATCAAGGTTCTAATAAAGCTCTGTATCAGTAGACAGTCGATAATGGTTTCTGTTTCGATGATAGATTGTGGTACAGATTTGAGGGAATGTTCCAGATTATTGTTTATGATGATCCATTTAGAGGATTATTTTTGAAACGATAGTCGCTGATGGGCTATTTTTCAGTTGATGTTAATAATAAGGTATCTTTTAAACGATAGTGAATGATATGAGTTTTATTCCCTAAATGCAAATTCTAGCTTCTTGTCATGAGCGTTTCCAATTTTGGTATAAACTAAACAGTCTTTTGCAATAAATTCTTTTTCCAGGCTTTTGGCCAGTAGTTGGTAAAAAGCTTGATTTGGTAGCCAGTGTGTGATAATATCAAATTAATTAGCCATCGAGGTGCTATTATATCCCTGTAGCAGTAGACAGTCGATAATGGTTTATATTTCAGATGATAGTAGATAATGATACAGTTGGTAGTGTATGTTACAAATGATTGTTGGTGATAATCTAAATAGTAAATTATGTTTCAAATGATATTGGATGGCACACCATGTTCCAGTTGATGTGAATGATAAGGTATCTTTTAAGCGTTAGTGAATGCTATTGGTTTTATCCCCTAATTGCAAACTCTAGCTTCTTGCTATTAGCATTTCTAATTTTTGCATAAACTAAACAATATTTCAGCAGAAATAGCTTTCCCAGGGTCTTGCTTAGCAGTTGGTAAAGAGCTTATTTTGGTAGCTAGTGTATGATAAAATTAAATGAATTAGCCATCAAGGTGCTATTATATCCCTGTAGCAGTAGACAGTCGATAATGGTTTATATTTCAGATGATAGTAGATAATGATACAGTTGGTAGGGTATGTTACAAATGATTGTTGGTGATAACCCAAATAGTAAATTATGTTTCAAATGATATTGGATGGCAGACCATGTTCCAGTTGATGTGAATGATAAGGTAACTTTTAAGCGATAGTGAATGATATTGGTTTTATCCCCTAATTACAAACCCTAGCTTCCTGCTATTAGAATTTCTAATTTTTACATAAACTAAACAATATTTCAGCAGAAATAGCTTTCCCAGGGTCTTGCTTAGCAGTTGGTAAAAAGCTTATTTTGGTAGCTAGTATATGATAAAATTAAATGAATTAGCCATCAAGGTGCTATAATGTCCCTGTAGCAGACTCGTAGACCGCAGCCGGCTCGAATGACGTTGCCGTTGGTCCGCCTGCAGCTTCAGGTGGCCCGGCTTGACTTTCCTTTGAAAACAGGGGTGCATACATTACTTTCGTTGCCCCTTCTGTATAGCACCCACAACCTAAAGACAGGTGCTACAGTATAACGCCTAGCTTTCGTGTACATAAGCGCGATCAATTTTATTGTACTCGGAAATTTATTTACCCTCGTCATTGCTTATTCGCAAAGCAGCTTGTTTCCCCACATCATTAAACGTACATTTTAGTATCCAAATATACGCCTCAGAATAACAGTTATGAATCAAATTCGAAGCACTTTTGAATCGACTAATTTTATCAATTTGTTTCTTTGTCAGGCAGATTACATTATCATATCTGGCTCGAAGGACCAATCTCGATACGGGTGATTCTTAATCAGAAGAGAAACATTTCTTCTAGAAATCCGTTAAATTTTTTTGAAATGCGCATTCAATCTTCAAACATTTAAAGAGTCTTTAAATCTTTTAAAATTCCATAATTCTTTTTGAATTTATAAATTAATTAAAATCCCCTAAAATTGGTTTACATCTTTAAAATTATTATTTTTTTTAACAAATTGATTCATGTGTGTTACTTTAAAGGACTTTTTCTTACTGTGGGAGATAAAAAGAGCGTGACAATGAAGGAAGATTGTCGGTGAAATTTAGCAATTGATAAATTTGATAATGCATTGTCAGAGGGAAAGAAAAAATGGCGGGTATGTTGGAGGACGGAACGAGAAGTCAGGGCACTCAGCGTGGCTAATTGCTCGAATCATTAAGAAAAAACATGAAAACTAAGCCCCGCAGACTACAGTGGGAAGCAGCAGATAACGATCGCTCGTCTCCCATAATGAAAATAATCACGGCAGTGCCCGTAATAATAACCACGTTTTAGCCTGACTTGCGGCAGTTTGTTACGATGCGACGTAGAAATCAACGCTGGGTCCTTCCTCTTTTCGATTGCCAACGAAAACAGAAAAACATAAATAAATAAATGTGAACATTATGCTCAATATTTTTTAGGGATAATAATTTAGTGTCGAGAATCTTGTATTAGTAACTATTCATCAATAATTAAGTATCGACAATCAAGTATTATTAACCAGGTTTCGATAATCACGTATTAATCATCAAGTATCGATAGTCAAATATTAATAATCAAGTATGTTAAGTTTTGATAGTTAAATATCGATAATTAAGTATCGATAACAAGGTATTGATAACCAAGTACCAACAAGTAATAATAATAAAGTACTAATAATATTCCATCAATAATCAAGTAAAGATAATCAAGTCTTATTGGTAAACTATCAATAATTAAGTATTGATAATCAGATATTGATAATAAAGTATAATTATTAATGAGTCTTCATTATTTAAGTAATGATAATCAAGAATTATTATTCAAGTATCAATAGCATAGTCCCACAAAAAATTTCTGCAACCCGAAATAAGCCATCATACCTATACGTTTTTAACCCTTTAACGTCAAAAGGACACTCTTTGAGTGGCCTCTTTTCTACTTTATTTTTCACGATGAAGACGTCAAGGAAAAAATTCGTAAAGTACCAAT
>NC_046657.1:49710412-49718437 GCF_010883055.1 Belonocnema kinseyi
GATTGGTACTTTACGAATTTTTTCCTTGACGTCTTCATCGTGAAAAATAAAGTAGAAAAGAGGCCACTCAAAGAGTGTCCTTTTGACGTTAAAGGGTTAAGGTTGCTGAATCCGAATCCGGGGTCGGTTTGATCCCATTAATTCAGGATCAAGGTCAGTTAATGGTCAAAATGGATTAAACCATTAGATCGAAAAAAAACTCTGTTTTCAGACGTTTTTTGGTTCGCTAAAACATAATCCTGGGCTATTTTGAGCTCATTAGGTCTGGATAAAGGTCAAGTGAAGGTGAAAAAGAAGAAAACCATTGGATCTGAGAAAACCAATAGATGTGAACCACTACTTAAAGAATTTTTTTTGGCTTGCTAAATCCGAATCCGGTGTCATTTTTATTTTATCAGGTTAAGATGAAGGTCATTTCAAGCTTACAATAGAGAAAACCATGGCATTGGAGAAAAATTCTAATGTTAGACGTTTTTAGGGTCGCGGAAACCGGATACGGGGCTTGTTCGACCCCATAAGTTCAATTACAAGGTTTCCTAATTTTGACCTTAAGATGACCTTAAGCCCGATCTGGTGGAGTAAAAATGATCCTGTGTTCGGATTTAGCGACCCCAAAAATGACTTAAAGTAGTGGTTTACGTTGATTCAAAGATTTTGTCACATTTTGACCTTCGCTCGACCTTGATCCTGATCTGATGGGGTCCAAATGACCCTGCATTCAGATTCAGCGAACCCAAAAAAATTCTGAGAATAGAGTTATTCTTTGATTTAACGGTTTTCTTCATTTTGACCTTCACTTGAGCCTAACCCTGACCTGAGGGGGTCAAACTGGCCCTAGTGTTTTAGATTGCTAATCAGGTATGAAATATACTAAAGAGCAAATTAATAATCAAATGTCGATGATCAAAACTCAATTATCAATAATCAAATCTTACTTATCAAATGTGAATAACCAAATATCAATCATCTGGTGTCAATAATCAAGTATCAATTGAGATCAATTTATTTTATATTCATTTCATCAATTTATTAAGTATCAATTTAATTAAAATAATTGTTTATTATTTTAATTCACGTCTTTTCGGAAATGTAAATTTACATTTTCCGATTAAGTAGCATCTGGAGCAATTGACCCTATAATTTCCGAAAAAAAAGAAAAAGATTTGTTTCTGCTATTCTTAGAAAGCAATGCACTCGCTGTGTGTAAATTGTAGAAGCACGAAAGAGGGCCAACCGAACCGAACCCCATGGAACTCACCAGGCAGGCGGGTGGGTTGTGAATATGCAAATGTAATTGATATTACTTTTTAAATATTCCTGATTCCCTTGTCCTGTTGTTCGTTTGCCGCTAGAGCAGAGGGTGCACCCGCTTTATACACTTACTCCAAGTGCCTTTCACCTCCAACCCTAGGCAATAGGCACCCCCACCCCCCACCCTGCCACGGCCCCCGTCCAAGCCACCCTCAGGCAAGGTAATTAATAGGCTCGCCAAGACCTACTTCACAGATCTCTTCGGATAACGGACCGTAACAATTGTCCCCTAACGAATTACCTCCTTAATCCCGACAGGTTTTTTTATTTTTATTTATTCGGAAAATCTATTTAAACTCGATTTAGGCCAAATTAGAAAATAGGAGAGACCGGGGCTAAGCGCGCACAATTTTTGCGATGCCAATTTTTAATAAAACATTAAGTTATAAAAAAAGGACTGATACAATTTGAAGGAGAAATATTTCAATCTACAATTCTGTCTAATGGCGTGATTTTTTAATTATTAAAGTTAAGTCGATATTTAATCAAATTTAGACTAACTGAAAGAAATCGGAAAGAAGACGTTAGGCTAAGAGCGTGAAGTTTTTTTATCTTCAATTTCTAATAACAAAATAAAATTTCAAAAATTATTGATACAGCTTGAGGAGAGATATTTTAACTAGAATTTTTTCCTTAAACACGATTGTATATGAAAAAGGGTAATTAATATTTAATAAAATTGATGCCAACTTCACACTGGGAGAAATATCTGTTTGAATCAAATAAATAAAGTAAAGTTCTCGTTTACGTTAAATATACAGTTTTTAAATTAATTATAGATTTTCTTCAAAGGAAGTAAATCTTCCCAGTGGGCACAACATTTAGCGACGGCTTTACGACATTGTTACGACATCTCTACGAGAACTTCACGATATCCTATGTCCATGTCGTTTCGGTGTCTTTGCGATATCGTAAAGACATTGTCAAATCATGCGACTTATTTACGATATCGTAAAGTCACTGTGACGACATGGACATATGATGTCGTAAAGTTGTCGTAACGATGTCGTAAAGAGGTGGCCAAATTTTTTGCACAATGGGTTTTTCTACACTTAACCTCAAAATACAGAATTTTTTATAAACATTACCTATAAAAATGATTTATTTCATAATTGACCATGATTGATTTCATAAATCATATTTATAAAGACAAGAGGTTAGTATTAAAAAAGACTCACACTTGAAATCTTCAGTTATATACAAGGTGAAAGACCCAAAATTCAATTAGTTCCTGAACTAAAAATATTACGTCCATTTTTCAATTAAATTATGATTTTACAGTAAATCGGAGCTACTAGAATAATACAACACTAAGAAAAAAAAACCAATGTCATCAAATAAATGGCAGGTTCAATTAATTTAGGTTTTAGGTTAGTTACTTAGAAACCGTCCGCAGTGCTTTGGCACGCCTAGCGGCATTTTGTAGTACTGCTTTGTATTGTATTTTTTGTTTGAATCAAAGAAATACTTTAATGAAGTCAAATAAACGGATTTTAAGCAAATTAATTGTTTAATAAAAATCAATTTTTTTTCAATCAAACAATTTGCACCAAAAAATTATTTATTTCAAGTAATAAGGCAAATATTTCCCATTTCTTAAAATTAATAAACCTTTTTTTAATTGAAGCAAAACATTTGTTTGATTCCATTATATGAATGCAGACAAATTTTTGTTTTTTGACTCTAACACATATTTTTTTGAGTGGAAATACATCCAAAAAAGTGGTTAGGCTTAGCGAGCACTAATGACTTTCAGAATTCGGGCTCAGCATGCACATTTGAATTTCTCAAAGAAATTTTTTAAACTTTATGAAAATATTTATTTTTGTATTTTGTCTCGTAGCGTCACGATCTTGATGCGATACCGAATTCTATATGAAACACTTTAATTCCTAAGGTTTCATGTCGAAATATAAAAGAATTTTCCAAAAATAATTAAATTTTTCACAAAATAACTAAATTTTTTAGCAAAAAATATTTTTCTATAAATAGAGATGATTTTTCAAACGGGATTCAATCCTGATTCAAAACAGTTAATTTCGAACAACAAAAAATTCATTTTTCACTCAAAAGGAAGTATTTTTAACAAAAGAAATTATAAATTTTCAATCAATCAGCCTAATTTTATACCATACTACTGTTAATTTTTTCAGCCAAAAAGACGACTTTTCCACAAACTTGAGTAATAGATCAAATTCGAGATAAGAAAAAAAGAATTTTCAAAAAAAAACAACAAAATTTTCATTAACTACAAACAAATAATAAAAAAAAAGTATTTCAACTTTGAACCAATTAGGTAAGTTATATATAAAAGTTTTCAATGAAATAGTTTCATTTGGTACCAAACTGCTAAATTTTTAAACCAAGAAGAATAATTGGTAACAAAATACATGAATTTTAACTTAAAATTAGAATACTTCAATTCCAAGAAAATGAATTTTAAATAAAAAAAGGAAATTTTTTTATAAAATTTGCAAAAAAATGACTTTTTAACTAAGTATTTTAACTTTTAACTAAATAGTTGAAAAGGCGAATTTTCCACAGAATAAATAAATTTCCAAACAAATATTTGAATTTTTAACGAAGAAAAAAATAATTTCTCCAGAGCAAGTGGATTTTAACTAGAAAGCATTCATTTAATTGAAAACAAAAAAGTAAATTTTTAGCAAAAATAGTTGAATTTTCAATGTCAAAAACTATTTTTTAACTAAAAAATTTAACTCTCAACCTGAAAAAATTAAATTTTGACAAAAAAGTTATTTTTTATACAAATAGTTGAATTTGCAAGCCTAAAGGGGATTTTTTTTGCAGAACATGTGATTCTTCAACTGAAAAATATACATTTGCAACAAAAAAGTTAATTTTCAGCCGAATATTCAAACATCTAATTACAAAACATAAATTTTTAAACATGTACTTATATTTTTAAGCAAAAATATTTATTTTTGACGAAAATATTCATTTCTAACCCAATATTTTAAGTTTTTACCTAAATAAATAAATGAATAAATTTCTATTGAAAAATATATATTGATGGAATACCAAAGACCTATAGGATAAAAAGATAATATATTAACAATTATTTTGCAACATTTTAATTTAATTTTCTCTCAGACGTAAGGCTAAGACCGAAACTAAAAAAAAGCATAAAACAATTTTTTTATAGTTTTCTTTGTATATTAAAGTCACTCAGAAATATTTTTTCTTAAAAACTATTGTTTTCAAAAACCTGCCTGATTTTAAGTGCTTCCGATTTCCTCAATCCGAAAATATCTTCTAATTTCGAAAAATGCATCCAAACTCGATTTGGCGGCAAATTCAAAAACGGGAATTCCTTCCCATTGAAGATAATAGATCTTTCTTATCAATTCAACCCGAACTTGTACATCAAGTAAAGATAAAATCATTAGTCACGTGATCGCTGTTGTTTTTATTTTTTATTATAGGCGCAATATTTGAATATGCAATATTTGAACTGTTGATGGAACACGCGATGCAATAGTGTGGAACAGGGCAGTAATTATTCTGCTGTCAGTTGATAATACGCAGTGCTTATCTCAGTAAGTCTCTCTTGAAAATATGACTTACGTCTCGAAGAACGGTAAAAATGTTGAGTAACTCAGTTATGTTCGGAAAGTTAATTAGCTGCTTAGGAGGTCGCAGAAAAGTAAATCAGTCAGCAGTCGTAGTTGATAAGCACTTTTTTGCAATTCAAAAGCTCGATGATGAAGACAAAATATGCGTGCGTGCCAATCGAATTTAGAGAAATTAAAGTAGAAGAAAAAAATTTTAATTAGATTATAGTTGCATCCATTTTTTAAAGAAGTAGGAAAATAGTAGCATTAATTTTTTTAAATAATAAACTCTGCAAACACAAACTGAATATTTTGAAAAACTTATTTTTCTCAAAACAGTGAGTAAAAGTTTGAAATAAAGAACACAACTTCGTACTATTTATTTTTATTATTTTATTAATTGATACTTGATTATTGGCAATAGATTATTGATACTTGATTAATAATACTGGATAATAATTAATGCTTAATTATTGATACTTGATTTTGACACTTGCTTATTGATTTTTGGTTGCTGAAATTTGATTATTGATACATAAAGGTCGATACACTTTTATTTACCCTGGAATATTGATAGTAGATTATTAATAAATTTAACTTAATTTTCGGTGTTTAGTTATTGATGATACCTGATTATTAACGCCTATCAAATCACTATTGATACTTGAATAATGTTATTAGATGTATGATACTCAGTTATGGATACTAGATTATAAATATTCAGTTATTGATACTTAATTATTGATAATAAAAAATAATGGATACTTATATAGTGACATTAAATTATCGATAGTTGATTATTGATACCATATTTTTGATGCTCAGTTATTGATACTTAGTTATTAATAAAACTTAATTATTGGTAATTAATTAAGTTCCATTTATTATTGATACTTTGTTCTTGATACTTAATTACTGTTAGATTATAATTGATCACAGATTACCAATACTCGATTATTGACAATTTCTCATTGGCACTTAAATAATATTACTATATTATTTACACTTTATTATTGCTACTCCTCTAAACCCCCAATTAACAAGCCTCAGACCCACAAACTAACAAGCCTTAAATCGACTAATCCCAAACCCCAAAAAAACAAGCTCCTAACCCACAAACTCCAAATACACAAGCTTCGTATCCACAAACCTACAAACCACAAACTCACAATCCCACAAACCCCAAACCCACGAATCCCAACCCCACAAACCCACAAAAACCCAAACCCAGTGGTTCCATATCCACAAGCTCCATTTCCACAAACGTACAGACCCTTAACCCACAAACTCCTAACCCACAAGCTTCATATCCACAAACATACAATTCCTAAACCCACAAACCCACAAAATCCAAACCCACAAACCCGAAACCCACAAACCTCAAATCCACAACCCTCAAATCCACGAACCTCAATTCCACAAACCCAAATATATCACATCTTATAATACCAAATAAGAAATTGGTATAATTTGGGCTCAGTGGGTTTGGGGTTTGTTAGTTTGGTGTTTGTGGGTTTGGGATTGTTATCTTGGGGTTTGTATGTTTGTGGATAAGGAGCTTTTGGGCTTGGGGTTTGTGGGTTTGTGGATATGGAGCTTGTGTATTTCGAGTTTGTGGGTTTGAAGATTGTGGATTTTGAATTTGTAGGTTCGGGAACGAAATGCATGCAGAAATTCCATGTTTGTAACCATGTTTTAAATTTTAATACCAACCTTGACGCGCTTCTTAACTCTGCGAATGGATTCGTGTTCAGCGACCCCAAAAACATAAAGGATACTTACTAGAATCCCAGTCGACTACCAAAACCATTTTATGGTCCTGTGTCATTGATAATTTATTAATGATGTTTGATTATTGATACAGTGAAACTGTTCTTTAGCACCAATTCTGGGGCTGACGGTGGGTGGGAACTAACTCATTACAGCACACACCTACCTGCGGCGCATCATAAATTCTCGGAAGAGCTATAGAAGGGGGGGGCTATTGAAGGGTTTCACTGTACTTTATTATTCACAATTGATTACTGTTACTTGATTATTGATATTTGGACATTCATACTGGTTTATTAGAAATATACTGCTCATCACTGATTATTTAAAATTTTTTTCTGATAGTTGACTACTGATAATTAGTCAATTTATTTCTTAAAATTGATACTTTATAATGCTTCTTGATTATTGATCATTGATTACTGATCCTTAGTTAAGGATACCTATATATTGATACTTTATTAGTGCTACTTGATTATTGATGATTGATTATTTATTATTACATATTGAAACTTGGATATTGATACTAGATTATTCAACATGTATTATTTTAAATTGATTATTTAAACTTAATTTTTGATCGTCACTTATACTTTGTTCTTGATACTTGATTACTTATACTGAGTTATTGATGCATTTGATTGACGTTGTATGAATGCTTTCTTATTATTGATCAATAATATTTGATGATTGATTATTTTATACTTTATTATTTATAATTGATTATTAATAATGGATTATTATGATCACTTGATTATTTATACATCATTTTTGATAATTAATAATTAATACATAAGTATTGACGATGGATTATTGATACTTGATTCCCGTTACTTGGTTAAAGATACTTGCTTACTGTTATTTGGTTATTCATACTTAAATATTGATACTTAGTTAATTATATTTGGATATTTATACTTTATCAATGCTACTTTATTATTGATAATTAATTAGTGAAGATTAAATATTAACATTATCTAATTTATTAATTATAGCTCATTTTTAAAATTTAATTATTGATGATTCATTATTGATACTTTATTACAGACATTTAGCTATTATAACCTTAATATTGATATTTTATTAGTGCCACTTAATTATTGATAATTATTTATTGATTATTGATGATTGATTATTAATGATAGGATATTCATATTAAGTAATTTGTTGTTGATAACTGATTATTTTATACTTTATTATTTATGATGGATAATTGTCACTTGATTATTATTATTTGGTTATTGATACCTAATTACTGATACTTAGTTATTCAGACATTAATATTGATACCTGATTATGGATATTTGATTATTGATAATTATTTATTGATGATTTAATATTAATATTAGGTCATTTATTTTTGGCATCT
>NC_046657.1:49718537-49758266 GCF_010883055.1 Belonocnema kinseyi
TTCATACTCGATGATTGTTACTTAAATCGTTATACTTAATAACTGTTACTTAATTATTGATACTTAACAATTCACACGAAATTGTTGATTCTTGATTATTGTTACTTTATTATTGATACGTGATCATTGATACTTAATTATTTATACTTTTTTCAGTAAAACTTTATTATTTCCACTTGATCATTGGTCATTAATTTTATTGATACTTGAATATTATTATTTATTTATTATTCCTTCGTTATGAATACTAGATTATTAGTTATTATTTATTGAAACTTCATTAACGCTACTTTTCAATTCACTATTGATTAAATTGATACTTAGTCACTGATACTTTTTAATTGCTACTTTATTATTAATGATTGAGAATTTTCACTTGGTTATTGATACTTGACTTTTGATTTCTAATTATTTTGCTTTTATTATATATATGATTATTGATTCTTATTTATTTCTATTTGATTAGAAATATATTTTAAACTAAACAGTTGGTTTTCCAACATAAAAAATAACTTTTTAACATAATATTTAAATCATTAACAGAACAATTTAATTTATATACAAAATAGTGCAGTTTATAACAAAATTGTTAAATTTTCAACCAAATGTTTAAATTAAAAAAAAAAGAAACATCGAAAGCAGGACTGACTCATTACATTCCTAACGAGTCAAATGAGTAAGTCTGGGATACAGCGTGTTACGTTTCACATTATTTGAAATGCTATTAAAATTTACAAGAATCAACTAATTCTAGACCCCGATACCAATTAAAAGAAGCTTATCCACAATTATTTTTTGTTGATTTTTTTACATTACGATCCTTCATGACCAAATATTATGATACATTCCAGATGTTGTGGTATGTTTCATATGCTAGTGAATGATCAGGTATATTCCAGATGATGATCCAGCCTTTGAGAATATTTGCTATTATAGGTATATTTCTGTACTTGAAATAGCAGACGTGATACTTTAATTAATCAGCAGAGCAATCGGGAATATTTTAAAATAAAAACTAATAAAATAGTTGCAATTTTTTAAGTGAAAAGTAGTGTCATAAGTAGTGTCCCAATCGTTGGAATGAGCTCGTGATAAGGACTCGTGGTCGGTAAGTCAGTGACCGTTATTTTCCCATAGTCCTCTCGAATGCGGTTTAGTCCAAGCATGACATTTACAGCGTGCTTGCGTGCTTAAACGTAGAAAAGGTACGGGGCAGTTAAGCACAACGCACCGCAGACAACGAATGCGGACATTAATTTAGCGAAGACAAAGCGTCCCCTGAATTCCACCGACCAAATCGGGTACATGCGGCACAGGTTTCTAAAGTATAATGGAGACCACGTTGGACCATTCAGAGCACATAACTATACCTCAGTTAAGCCATCGGCTCGATAAATCTTTCCGGAATTTTACGCGCAGTCGACATCAACATTGTGTTCTGGACAAAAATGAAAAAATTACTAAAGGAATGCCAATTTAGATACAGTGCTCGGACTTACTTCAGAAATGAAAAATAGTGACAAAAATAGCACACATTTAAACAAAAAGGAATGAAGCAAGGTTTGTGTAAAATGGAATGCTTTTGAAATAGTATGTTCCAGATGATGGTGGATAATAATCCAGATCCTAGGGTATATCCCGGACGATAGCTGATTAAAATCCAGATGGTGAAGTATGTTTCTGATGATGGTGGGTGACAATCTGAATGATGGGATATGCCACGAATGGTTGTGGACAATAATATAGATAGTGGAGGTTTGGTGATGGTTTTAGATAAGAGGGGATGATTTGAAGTGACAATGAAATAATTGGCGTGTTCCAGATGATTTTGGATAATTAGGTATGCTTCAGAGGGTGTTAGATGACCATCCAGATAGTGAGGTACGTCCCAGATGATGGTAGATGATGATACAATTGGTAAAGTATATTTCTGATAGTGCGGTAGGTTTCGAGATATTGTGGATGAAAGAATATATTTCAGATGGTAGTGGATGTTGAATCAGGTGATATGGTATGCTCCAGATGACAGTGGATGATGATGCAGATGATAAAGTATGTTTTAGATTTTGGGGAATGTTTAGAGTGTTTGTGGATGAAGGAATGTATTCTAGATGGTAGTGCATAATGATAAGATGATAGGGAATGGAGTCACAGATAGAAGGGTGTATTTGACATAATAGTGAATAATGAATTATGTGAAAAATAATAATGAAATCATAGTTATGTTCTATATTCTTTCGGATGACAGGGTTTTTCCGGAGTGATTGCAGATGATGATCTAGATATCGGGATATGTTCCATGTAAATTATGATCCAGATAGTGTCTTAATTGCAATTTTTTAAACAATTCAGCAAGATAATAATGGCTTTGAAAAACTAATTTCTCTAAAAGCTCTAAAATCCTTTAAATATTTTCAGTTGTATACTGAGCGAGACGAGTAAGAAATGGACGAGAACTAGAATCATTCTCGTTTTAATATTCTAATTCTCGTCTCGTCTTGTCTCGATTAAACAAAATTAACGAAGTACGAGCGAGAACGATCGAGAACTAAATTATATACAATTATTTTAATATTTTATTTGCGAAAAAACAATAATGATGAAAAAGATCTAAAAACAGCAAGATGAATGAAAATTGATGAGAAAAATGTAAAGTATATCCTCTTGGTCTAAAGAATATGTTTGCTTTTAAGCAACGGGAATAGTGCATCCTTCTTTGATATTCAATCCAGTGTGAAAGATATTTTATTGTGCAATTGCTATAGTTTACTTGAGAATTTTATTTAAAAATTTTTGATACATTCTTTAATTTTAATTTAGCCTGAGGAACAGGGTAAACAAAAACACAAATACAAATAAAATTTTCGATAGTCGACAATGAATTTTTTTTGAGCTCTTACGCACCTCATTACTAAGAAGTTGTGTTTAAATATAATTAAAAGAAAAATTACATTTTTGGTATCGTTCAAATTTTTTAAATTTATAATTAAAAAATGCTTTTTGGTTGAAGTGTCACCTGTTACATTCATTATCAAAAATCATCTTTTTAAACTGGTAATTCAACTCCTTGGTTAAAAGTTTAACTATTTGATTAAAATATCATTTTTTTAATATTTATAATTCCAGTTGAAAATTTATATCTGTGGCTTTTTAAATGAAAATTGAAAATTTTTGTAAGTTCTTGAAAATTCGTCTTTTTGGTAGAAACTTTATCTGCTTGGTTAAACATTCATCTGTTTGGATGAAAATTAATTAATTTGTTTCAAAATTTAATTCTCTTGTTGATAATTTATCAATTTAAAAAAAGTTATTCTTTCTTAAAGTTTTGGATTTTTATTGACATTTGCTTTCTTTCTTGGCTGAAAAAGTTCTTTTTTAATCCAACTATTAAGTCGAAAATTCGACTTTTTTGTTTGGAATGTCCTTTATTTTTTGCATAAATGTCATCATTTTTGTTTAAAAATTCAACTGGCGCATAAAATTAATCTTTTTTAGTGTATAATTAACCTTCTCGCTGAACATTCACATTTTCAGTTTTTAGTTCAATATTTATTTCCTTGTTTGAAAATTTAACTGTTTGTTAAAAATTCGTTTATTTTTCGATTGAAAATTAATTCATTCAATTGCAAAATTTTACCCTTTAATTTTTTATGAAGATTGTAGCTTTGTTGATTGAAAATGCAAAAATTTCCTTGAAAATTTATTCACTGAGTTGAAAATTCGTTTTTGTGATAGAAAATTAATCCTCCTGTTAAAAAATTTGGCTATCTGGCTGGAAAATGATGCATTTTGTTGAAAATTTCCCTTTTTTAAAATAAATTTTACTGTTTCTTATTTAGAATTTAAATCTTTTTCGGTTGGAATTTTAATTATTAAATTTTCCAATTAAAAATCCATATTTTCTGATAGAAAAATAAACTTCTTGCTTGAAAGCTACTTATTAACAATTTGTTGAGGTGTAAATACTGCTTCTAAAATCACGGATATTAAGAAGCACATATACAATTATAGTTTTTAATTAAAATTAAAAAACATCCTGTTCAAATGTTGTGAATTTGTACATTTTTCTTAGATAATTTAATATTCCTGAAAATTTGGCGTAAAAGCAGGCATGAATGAAAAAAAATAAAATAAAAAATAATTAAGAGAAATCCACATGAAATAAAATATCAGGTTAAGCTTATTGAGGGCAAATGTAAATTTAAAAAATTTAAACGTGAAAATTGAACCTCTACTTAATTTATTAATTGAATGGATTGAAAATTACTCTCTGGATTATTTCTGCTTCTGTGTTTCATCTACTTAATTCCTACTGTTTAAGGTTCTTATAATTTTCCATTTAATGAGAAACAAGAATTATTATTACTTGGTTATTGATACATTTTTATTGCTGGTTGGTTATTATTGATACTTGAGATTTGATGATTGACCATTAATACTTGATTGTTGATAGATTACAGTGGATGAAAACGATTGATGATTCAGATCCAGTGATACGTTTAACATGATTTCGGATGATGTTTGAAATGATATTTTGTAGTTGAGTATATTTCACATGACTTTGGATGATTGTGGATGATGTGACATTTAATCCTGAATGATGTAGTACGTTCCAGAGGCTAAAGAAAACTAGGGTATGTTCCAGGTGATATTAAATGATTACAGGTAATATTAAATGATGATTCAAATCCTGATGTATGTTCCAGACGATTGAGCATGCTGTTCTAGATGATAGTGGATGATTGGTATGTTCCAGATAATGGTGAATATTTTATTACAGGGGATAGAGGATGATAAGATTTGTTACAGATGATAATGGATGATGAGGTATGCTCTAGATGATTGCGGATAATGAGCTATCTGCGAGATGATTGTGGATCAATATAGTGATTTATGTTACAGGAATTTAAAACAATCGAAAGACATCCCTATTCAATTATCCAAGATAAGTTAGCCAAAAATAAAAGTTTTCCCAAACAAATATTGATCTCCTTCAACTGATAATGGAACACCGACAAAAGAAAGTTTGGTTCAAAACCTCCTCAATCTTCATTCTCGTTTTACGCATTTGTCAAGAAACGCACATATCCCTAAGTTTCGGTTCAGTTCTCTCAATAAGATTCATGCTAATGAGTTTCCGTGAATAATTGGGAATGTAACCTGTATGTGGGTACAACAAGCTGCCGCTACTTGGAGGGTATTGTAGCTAAACAAGGTAATACACAAGAGATCATTGGCAGCCATTCAATTAAGGAGAGAGTGTAATAGCATCGTAACCCGACGGCACTACGTTTACACCTAACTAGTGCTGTAATATCGCTCCTATTACCTCGTTAATGGGGCATAACCATTATTTTTCTCAAGCTATCACCATGCATCCTAATATCGTGAAAGTAAATCCGAACGAGTTTCAGGCACCACTGAGCGGCAAAGCATTCATTCAATTTATCAGAGAAAGAGCGAAAAAATTGCTTCCGAGTAATTCATAGTCTGAATCGTTTGGAATTAGATTTAAGAAATCGAAAGCATGTATAGAAGTTCAGAAAGCTATAAAATTAGTCATGTTTATTTATAAAGATTTTATATCTCTGAATTAGTGAAACACTTTGAATTAGAAGTGGATCCAAGTTTAGAGAATAATTTATAATGGGCCGTATATGAAAATTAATTTTAGATGCTTTAGATTTGATGATACTTAGCGCCTTCAGGATAAAATCAAAAGGAGTTCGCAAAGTAGATTAAGTTATAAAATTACTCAAGGTTATTAGTAAACATTGTAAATATAACCATTAAGAACACATCAATAAAAATAACTTGATTATACAAATTATGGAGATCTCAATCTATGTTGATGAAGGATAGTATTAAAATACTGATTTACATATTTAAATGAATGATCGTAAATTTGAAGCTCACTAGACGTTGTAATGGATATTTAAAAAACAAACAAAATATTCTATGAATATTATAATGCAAGAAACATTTCCGAATCAAATATATTACTTAACAAAATTTTTTTGCATGGAAGAATAAGGATTTTTATTTGTGAATTTGTCTGATTTATTTTGTTTTAATTGCTCATACTCAAGAAAAGGAAATTTATATTATGGATAATCATTTACCATCTTCTGGGACATCATTATGGTCGTTAAAAAAATTTTCTCACTATCAATTCCGCTTGCCCTTTGAATTTGTTCGAATCAAGAAACATTTCTCTCAAGCATCGGCAACGTACTCCATAATGGAATTTGCGGATAATAGAGGATGGTGGGCCTGATTTTAGGGTAAGTTTCAAATGATTTTGGCTGATGATTCAGATAATAGTAAATTATTTCAAATGTTCCAGATTAAAGTAGATTATGATTCAGAATTCAGATGACAGTGGGTGATATCGTAAGTTCCAAGGGAAAGTAGAAGATGGGATGTGTTTCAGATGAATGGGATGATGATTCAGATGACAGTAGATGTTTTGGTCTGTTTCAGGTGATAACGGATAATGACACAGATCGTCGTAGATTATGTGGTATGTTCTGGAGAATAGTGGAAGATGTCAAATGTTCCAAATGGTAATGATAAAGATAATAGGAGATGGTGTATGCTCAAAATGGTAGTGGATGATAAAGTCTGGTCCAGATGATTACAGCTGATGATCCTGATGATGGTGAATGATGATCTAGTTAATAGTGGATGGCCTGGTATGATCCAATAGATAGTAAATGATGTATGTTTCAGATGATATTTGATGATGATCCAACATAGTTTCTATGTACATAATTTCTAAAACATAATTTATTTGTTTCTACTGATGATAAAATAATTAAAAATTGCTCAGACTATTTATTATTGTTTATTATAATATTATATGAACATTACTTTTCTTGATATTCATTATATATTTTTTACATTTACAGCTGATTTTCAACTTTCAAGTTAGATTAATGAACAAATTAATTTTAATTAATAAATTACTTTGCTTAAACAAAGTTTAACTGTTAATAACATTATCTTTTTAGAACAATGCTATAAAGTTACGGGTTTTTTCCAGAATTTTCAATTTTGGGTCAACTTTTTATTTAGAGACAGGTAATGGTTATTCAGATTTGACAAAAATAATTTTTTGAACAATTTATTATAATAATAGATATTTTTCTTTATACTGAAGGTAGAAAGTCGCGGTTGTATCTTAAATTTGAAAATTTTGGTTACCTTAAAGTTAATAGCGAGATAATAATGAATCCTTGTTAACAAAAATAATTACGTCATCAATTTATTATTCTTTATAACAATATTCTCTCCATTTCTTATTTGAGGTGAACACAGATAATTATCAAAGCTTACGAATTTATTTATTTAGCTATACGAAATTTCTAAATTGTTACTTACAGTGAGGTGATAATTAATTATATTTAGCCAATATAAATGTTTGGACAATTTATTATTGTTTTTAGAAACATTCTCTTTTTGAAGAGCTGTGTAAAGTCGCGGGTTTTTCTGATTTGTTGACTTTTTAGTCAGAGCTAGATAGTAAATAATTGAATTCAACAAATATAATTGTTTAAAGAAATTTTTATTATTATAGATAGGTTTTTGTAAAATTATTGCAAGTTAACAATGTATTTGTTCCAAAAAAGTATTACTTTTTAGAATAATTCTAGACGTTTGCAGGTTCTTCTGAAATTTTTAACTCTTGGTCAACGTTTTATTTAAAGCGAGGTAATAATTAATTATAGTTAAAGAAATAATAATTTGATCAATTTATTATTGTTGAAATTGTTTTTTTTATATTGGATGTAGAAAGTTACGTTTTTATCTAAAATGTCCATATTTTTTTATTTTGCTTCTAGAACAAGGTACTAATTAACAAAATTTAGTGAAAATAATTATTTAAACAATTTTTTATTGTATGTAGAAATTTTCTTCTGGAATACAAGACAAATTTCCGGTTATTCTGAATTTTTAACTTTTTAATAAGAGTAAGGTAATTATCAATTTACGATAACAAATTATTCGTTTAAAAAATCTATAATTGTTAATACAAATATTTTTTGAGAATTCTGCTAAAAAGTTGCAATTTTTTTATAAATGTTCACCCTTCTCTTAACTTTTTCTCAAACCAAGGTAATTATTATTAAAATTTAGGAATCGTGATTGCTTAAACAATCTATTATCATTTATAGTAACTTTTTTAAGTAGAGGTACGATTCATTGTTTTCTGAATATAATATCAATTATTTGTTGTTCCAGGTTATTGTGTTTGATAATCCTGATTATAGTGAATGATGAGCTAGATCTTGGGGTATGTTAAAGATGATTATGGATGATAATTCATATGATAGTAGATGATTGGGTATATTTAAAATGATCTTGGACAATTTGGTATGTTCCTGAGGTTAGTGGATGATGGGGTATATTCCAAATGTTGTCCAGATGTTTGTAAATGATGATCTAGATCATGGTGGGTGATGTTTTAGGTAATAGACATGTTACAGAGGACAGTGGATGATGTGGTATGTTCCACAGGTTAGTAGATTATTTAGTGTGTTCAAGGTGATGATGTATACTGGTGTATATTCCAGATTATAGTGGATGATAATCTAGATTATAGTTGATGATAGAGTTGGGTTCAGGTGGTTTTAATTGATGCTTTAGGTGGTTTGAAATGATGCTCCAGATGATGGTAGATGATGATATAAATAAAAATGGATAATTTGATATATTCCAGAGGACATTGGACAATGTTTTATGTTTCGAAGGGTAGTGGATGATGTAGTAGGTTCCAGAGGATAGTGGATGTCGTAGTGTGTTCAAGCTGATTATCGATTATGGGGTATATTCTTCATGAATGGGATGATGATCGAGATGTCGTCGGATGATGTTCCAGATAATAGTGAATGGTGTGGTATGTTCCAGAGGTTAGTGGACAATGTGGTTTGCTCCAGGTGATAGTGGAGGATGATCCAGATAGTACTTGTCTTCCAAGTTTGTCTATACTAAAAAAAAAAAAATTTAAAAGCACTCTTTTCTCTTCATTAAAAATAGCTTATGTTTCACCACTTTTACACAGACGAATGGACATCCTGAAATACCTAAAACCTACTTCTCCATCAAATTCATCATTTACTATTATTTAAAAAGTACCCCACCATTTGCATTATCATCCATAGTCACTTTGGTCATCATTCTAAATCTGAAATTGTAAAATTTGTTCAAATATCACAATTTTCTCGTCCTTCTCTTCAGTATACCCTTTACAAGCAAGTTAAATCAGAATTATAGGAAAGCATAATGAAACTAAATGCGGGTATTATTAAATCTCATCAAGTGAAGAGATTGACAGAGGTTTAGATGCAGGTAATGAAAATCAATTAAAATGAAACTACATTATAAGAGAGTTTTACAGTGTTGGCGTGTTTGTGCGGGCATGGTCAGGATGACATTAATACCATTAAATCCTGCCGTGGATACCTGCAGCATATATATATACACATAACACACACATATTTATATATATAGAGTGTTTACTATATAGGATAGGAGTTGCGTGCCTTAGGTAATTACCGGGCTGTTCCCTGTGGTAACGCACTAGCGATGGCGAATGAATCCCCATAGCAGGATTCAGGCGACGCCACGATATGGTGTTCCCGTCACACCGTTGGTTTCAACGCCAATTAAACACCCGCTTGTCAAGGAGACGGCCCCCGATTCCATGCGATTCGCCGGCCGTCGCACGCGATGCGTTGCCGCTAAGCCGTTATTATTACCTTTACCTTTTCTTTGCCACCGCACCATGTCATTGCCACCCAGGGAATATGGCGCTAATTCCAGGGCCTAAAATATACGGAATTCGGAACTGTTCACTTTGCTAGGTAGCACTCCTGTTGCGGCCTAGTGAGGAACACATCCTACAATAAAAAAAAAAAAAAATCTGGCACCAAGAAAACTGTATTTTGGGAATAGTTAAACATTTCTTTGAATCGGGCAAATTCTAGTTAGTTCAACAAAATATTTGATCAATTAGACGAACTAAACTTAAATATTTAAGTGGAGGTGTCTGTCTATTTCTGATTGAACATTCCTGGTACATACTTAGCCATCTGCATCTTAATAACCCATAATGCGGAACATACTACATGATCGGGATCATCAGCCACTATCATCTGGAACATTCCCCATCGTCCAAAATCATCTGCAATATACCTCAGCATCTACTATCATCTAGGACGTACCACACTACCTAGATCATGATCCAGAATATACCTTATCATCTACTTTCATCAAAAACATACCTTCTCCCCTGGATTATCTTCCACTATCATCTGAAAGAGATCCCACCAGCTAGACCACTCTCACTATCACCTGGAACATTCCTTACTATCCACAATCATCTAGAACATACAACAACATCCACTATTGTTTGAAACATACCCTATCATTAACCATCATCCATAATAATCTGGAACACACATTTCCATCTAGATAATCAGCCACTGTCACCTGGAACATTTTTTATTATCCACAATCATCTGGAACATACCCAACCAATAAAAAGCATCTGGATCATCATCCAAAGTGATCTGTAAAATACCGCACCATGTGCATTATCATCCACTATCATCTGAATCATCAACCATAATCATCTAAAACATACCTCATTATCAAAATGTCAACAAACTATGTTTATTTCGACAAAATATTTCAATGACAAAGCCAATTTTTTTGACTCAAACAATCAAATATTTGGTTAAAACCACCATAACATTGGTTTCAGTCAACCAAATACTTTGTTCAAGGTAAAGGGGATTACTCTATAGTATATTGGATTTGCAATAAAAAGGCATTGCTTTTTAAGGAAATTGTTGAATTTTCAAGAAAATAGATGAACTTGTAAACAAATAGTGGATTTAAAAAAAAAAACATACAACAAAATATGAATGTACATTTTTACTAACATAATTCCACTTCTAAT
This sequence comes from Belonocnema kinseyi, assembly GCF_010883055.1. Taxonomy (NCBI): domain Eukaryota; kingdom Metazoa; phylum Arthropoda; class Insecta; order Hymenoptera; family Cynipidae; genus Belonocnema; species Belonocnema kinseyi. Next base: position 49,729,504 of record NC_046657.1, read on the forward strand.
CGAATAGATCAATTTTCAAGCAATAGGATGAATTATTTATTGAAGAATACGGATTCTTAACGGTATGTGTGAATTCAGGAAAATTTTTATTTTTGTATCGAAAAAGATGAAATATTAAATTTTCATTTCGAAAAATAAAGATTTATAAAAACAAAAAATTTCGAACAAAGTAGTTGACTTTTTAATACATTTTCTACAGAAATAAAATAAAAACAGATAAAAAAATGTGGGTATCCAACTGAGAAAAATAAATTTTCACCAAAAATAAAAAAGGAAAATTTTCATTTAAAAAAATTAATTTTTAACCAAAAAATAGAATTTTCAACAAAGTGTATGACTTTAGAACCAAATAATTTCCTTTTAAACTTACGTAGCTAAATTCACAATAGAAACAAAGCAGTTAAATTTTTTATTTATCAATAATAATTACAATAATGAGTGAGATGTTAAAAATGACATTCTTCAGACCATAAAATATTTACTTTATTAAAAATTTAATTACATTGTTCAAAATTCAATTCTTTTGTTGAGAATTTAGGTATTTAAAAATTATTTCTTTTTTTTTGAAAATCTTTTTCTTTAATTATCAACTTACATTTTTTGTTACGATTTCACGTCGGTATATTAAAAATTCCTTGATTTTCTTGATAATTTATTTATTTTATTGAAAATTTAACTATTTTATTCGAAATTCAAGTCTGGTTTAAAATTTGACTATTGTGTTGAAATTTTTTAGTTTTGAAAATCCTTTTTAGTAATATCAACTATTTTTTGATGGGATTTTATATTGGTAGATTTGAAATTCTACTATTTTGTTTCAAACTAATTTATTTTGTGGAAAATTTAACTAATATGTTGAATTTTTTAAAATAATTTAGTGAAATATGTACTAAATTTTTTGTTGCTATTTTACATTGTTATATTTAAAATTTTACTATTTTCTTGAACATTTTTTTCTTTTGTTAAAAATTTAATTTTTCAAAATTCAAAGCTTTTTTTGAAAATTTAACTATTTATTTAGAGCTTTTTTGGTTAAAAATCATTAGCATTAAAACAATGAATGAGATGGTTGATGTTTCATGAAAATTCTTTTTCGTAATATCCAAGTAAATTTTTTTTCTACTTTACATTGGTAAATTTAAAACTCAACTATTTTGTCTGAAATTTCAATAATATTTTGAAAGATTTTTTAAAATACTTTTTTATAAATATTAACCACGTTTTTATAGCGATTTTACATTGGTATATTCAAAATCCCACCATTTTTTAGGTAAATTCATTTATTTTATTTAAAATTCAACTCTCTGGTTGAAGATTTAACCATTCTGTTGAATTTCTTAAAATCTTTTTTTGTAAAATCAACCACAATGTTTGTTGCAATTTTGTATTGGTAGATTTGAAATTCAGCTGTTTTGTTTAAAATCGATTCATTTTGTTAAAAATTAGTTTATTTTATTTGAAACTTAAACTCTTTGGTTGGAAAAAATTAAATATTTTTTTTTTTTGAAATTAAAAAAAAAACTTTCTTTTAAATGCCACTTACATTTTATGTTACGATTTTACATTGGTAGATTTAAAATCCTACTATTTTCTTTCATTTATTGATTTTGTTGAAAACTGAGTTATTTTGTAGAACGTTCAACTAATATCTGAAGAGTTTTTCTTAAAATATTTAAAAAAATAGTAATTATATTTTTATGCGGTTTCGTATTTATTGTTTTGTAAGTCAATTTTTTGGTCAAAAATTTAATGATTTTATTAAAAATTTGCTTGATAATTAATATATTTTGTTGTAATTTTGTAGTGGCAATATTAATATTATTATTAATATAGTAATATTACAAGAAGAATATTATTAAATTTCGTTAAAATTAAACCTTCTTTTGGTTTATGTTCATTCTTTTTTTTAATTCGGAAATTTTGTGAAAATTTCTTTTCGTATGTAGAAAATTCAAGTATTTGTTTAAAAATAAAACTATTTTATTAAAAATTTGATTTTTTTCAAATCCAAGTTATTTTTGCTTGAAATCATATATTTTTGTTAGAAAATTGATCTCTGATGGTCGAGATAACAATATTTCGGGTGAAATAAATAATTGTCAAATTTTAATCTGAAATTGTTTTATTCTTTCTGTGAAAGATTCTATATTAAATTTGTTAGAAAATTAAAATTTTAGAAAATTACAATTTTGAACAATCTTTCGTCATTTCACAAAAAAATTAAATTTTTAAAGCGGTAAAATTATTAATGAATATAAAATAGCAAATATTTAAATTCGCAAACTCAAATAAATTCAAACCATAATGTCTTAAATTAAATTCTTATCAAGTTCCATAGCTAATGAAATTTTAATTTCAGTAAATAAATTCCCTCATTAAGTTACTCTTAAGAATTTGATTTAATAACTTCTTTATCAAATCGTTCTACTATTTTATGTTCTACCCTCTCACTATGTGAAGTAATTTAAAGTGTCTGGCAGTAAAAAAAAATTCAGAATATTCTATAATGCGTATTCGTATCGCGACGTTAACATGAAAAAATGGCTGTGACATGTAGGTCGCGAAATAACAATAGGCGATAGTGAAAACAGCCTGTGCGTGTTTCGATAAAAATGCCGTAAACGCCACACAAGCTTCGAGAAAGCCAATAATTTCTTCCTTGAAGTCTCAGATCAGTTTGTCTCTTACTTAAGTTTAAATGATATATTTTTTAAATAATTTCAACGAAAGCTAAGGAAAATTGAATTTAAAAAAGAATAAAAATCTTCTTATTAAAAAAAATTATAAATTTTTACTTTTTTGTTATAATTATTATATATTGGTGCAATTAGAATTAAATTTTTTTATTTTTTTGTAAATCTGCATTCCCTTCTAACCACACTAAATTTCTTCGAATTTTTTAAAATGTAAAATTCCTTATTTAAATTCTTTAAAATTCCTTAAAACCCCATGAAGTTTCTTCCAATGCATTAACTACAGAAACTGCATTAAAAAAAAGGACAAATTTTAAAACTCTATAATATTCCGTAAAATCTATTGAACATTTTTCAAATTTCATAAAAACTTTTAAAATATCTTAAATTTTTTAACATTCTTTGACATCTGTGCAATTTCTGATTCCTCATATGGGAAGCATTTTTTTTAATATTGTGAAATTCTATATAGTTCTATTAAATCCCGTAAAATTCCTTTAAATCTATGAAACTCTATTTTAGTCTCCTAAAAACTTTTTAATTATCTTAAATTCTTCTAAAATCTTGGAAATTTTTTTACAATGTAAAATTCATTATAACTTTATTGAATTCCGTAAAAAGTCTTAAAATTACATAAAATTAATTCAAATACATGCAATTATATTTAAATTTCATGACAATTTAAAAAATACCTTTAATGCCTAAAAATTCATTTACAGTAACACGTGTTGTAAAATTAAATCCCGTAGAAAGCCTCAAAATCTCATAAAATATCATTAAATTTATGAAACTATATTTAAATTTCATAAAAACTTTAAAAATATCCTAAATTCCTAAAAATTGCCTAAAATATTTACATTTTTTTTTTAATTTTGTAAAATTATATAAACTACGACGAATTTTGCAGAAACATTTTAATTATTATTATTTTTTATCTCTTAAAATCCATTACAACTGCATAAAATTTTTTTTTAGTTCCACACAATTTCTTTGAATCTATTGAATTTCATTTAAATTTTATAAAAACTTTTCAAATATCTTCGATTCCTCCAAATTCTTTCGAATATTTTTAATGTTCCTGAAATGTCGTAAAATCCTTTATGGCCATAAAAACTTGTAAACTATTTTTAATTATTTAAAAATTATAAAAATCTTTGAATTTTCTTAAAATATCATAAAATCCCTTACAAATGTATAAGTTCCGCAAAAATCCTTAAAATCCGATGAAATTTCTTTAAATTCATTCATATTTAAGTTTTACGAAAACTTTAAAAATATCCTAAATTCCTCAAAAATACCTAAAATATTTTGAATCTTCTTAAATCCTGTGAAAATACGACGAATTTCGTAAAAACTTTCTAATTACTATTTTGTTTTATGTCGTAAAATCTACAACAACTGCATTAAATTCTGTAAAATTCCATGAAATTTCTTTAAATCTATTGTATTTTATTTTAATTTCATAAAAGATTTAAAAAATCTTAATAGCTTTCAAATTCTACAAAATATATATATATTTTTCAATTTTGTAAAATCCCTTACAACTATATACTAAATTCCGTCCAAATCCAGAAAATCTCACAAAATTCATTCGAATATGTTAGATTACTTGTTAATTTCATAAAAACTTTAAAGAATCTCGAATTCTTTATAATTCTTCTAAATATTTTCAATTTTCTTAAAATATCGTAAAATCCCTTATAACTGAATAACTTCCGCAAAAAATGTTTAAATCCTATAAAATTTCTTCAAATTCATTTAATTCTATTTGAATATCAGGAAAACGTTTTGAATTTAATATCATAAATTCCTCAAAATTACTTAAATTATTTTTAATTTTTATAAATTTCATAAAATCTCTTCAGACGTAAAAACTCTTCAAATTCCATGAAATTTCTTCAAATTTATTTAATTCTATTACAATTTCATAAAAACTAATAAAATATCATAAATTCCTTAAAATAATTTAATTTATTATTTTTAAATTTTGTGAAATCCTTTATAACTAAAATAAATTTCTTTAAATCTTTGAAATTAAATTATTTGTTGGAAAATTCCTAAAATCCCTTATAACATAAATATTCTTCAATCTTACAGAATTTAAAAAAATTTATTCAATGCTATTTAAATTTCATAAAAACTTTCAAAATATAAATTTCCCAAAATTTCTTAAATTTTTTTGGATTTTTTTGGAATGTCGCAGATTCCATTAAAACTTCATTAAATTCTGTGAAATTTTCTAAAACCTTTTCAAATTTTTTTTAATGTAAGGTGTTTTATAAAATATATTTAAAAACGTAAGAATCCCGAAAATCCTATAGGATTTCTTTAAAAATATTGAATTCTTTTTTAAATTCATAAAAACTTTTGAATTTTCGTAACTTCAAATTAAAAAAAAATATATTTTTTAGAAATGTAAAATCCCTTACATTAAATTTCTCCTATTTCAAACCTAACGAATTATTTTTAATTTTCATAAACAGATTCAAAATATCTAAATATAAATTCTTTTCCTAATTTAAACTCTTAAAATTCCTTGGAATTTTCTGAATTTTATTTCAATGTCATCAAATATTTTAGAAAGGTCTTTCAATTCTGTGAACTTTTTTTAAATTCTATGAAATCCCTTGAAATCTATTAAATTATTTTAAAATTTCATACAAAGATTAAAAATTTCGAAAATTTCAGAAAATTATTTAAAACAGATAAAATTTTGAAAAAGTTTCTTATACCTATTTGAAATTCTGCAAAGCTTGTTTAAATTCTTTAACCTTACATACAATTTCCGACAACTTTCTAAAGAATATTTAATTTTCATTAAAGTTATCGAAGTTTCCTAAAATTTCTTAAAATTCCATAAAATTCTTTTTTAATATATAAAATTATTTTCTAGTTATCTTACAATTTTTGAAAACGCTAAAATTCCTTAATATCTCTAAAAATCTTTACCGGATTTCTTAGTAACTTATTAAATTATTTAACAATTTCATAAAATTCTTTAAAATAGATAATATTTAAAAAACTTCCTTATAACTATTTAAAATTCTCTAAAGTTTTTCAAATTATATAACCTCACATAAAATTTCCTAAAACCTTAATTCCCAAAAATTTCTTCAAATTCCATTAAATTCGTTTCCAATCTATACAATTATTTTCTAGTTATGTGAAAACTTCTAAAATCGCTTATATCTCTTAAAATTTCTAAAAATCTATACAGTTTATTTAAATGTTATGAAATTTCTCAAAAACTCAAATACTATTGAATCTTTTGAGAAAGTTAAAAAAAATTTCCAACATCCTTTCGAAAATATTACAATGGGAAATTACTTTTATTTTACTTCCGTTAGAAAGCTTTGCAATCTCTTAAATTATTTAAAATCTCTTTAAATCTTTTATAAAAAAACTGATGCTAATTAATACAAATTGTTGTAAAGTAAACATTATTTAATAATTATAAAAAAATAGTAACAGTATAGACACTCCTGACCCTGAATTAAATGAAATAATTAAAAGATCAAGTGTGAAGTGGGACTGACAGGATCTAGGATGCAGAAATCCTGAGAAGGTTTAGAGCGCTGAGGCACGCGATTAAAATTACGATTCGGACCTTATCTGAAATATACCTGCATGTAGGTACGCAGGTAATAAAGCGTAAGGCGTGGGCTATTAATGGGCTGCAAAATGAACGGGTTACCATCTATATGCATACATTTATATGTAGATTGTAGATTTTAATGAACTGAGTAGATCGTTAAGCTAATCTTAGGAAATATCTTCAAATTGTATAGTATTTTGTACAACTTTTTTGGCAATATTTTCCGAATTCTTTAAAATCTCAATAAATCTTTTAAAATCTGCTAAATCCAGTGAATTTTGAAAATCCTGGAAATTCGTTGGAGTCTCTTAAAATTTTTCAGAATATGTTGAAATATCTTAAGTGAAAGTCGTGTTTACATCACGAAATTTTAAGTCGATTTCGACCACAATTATTATACTCTAAAAATACTTCAGAGTCAAAACGATGTGAAAGTTCATTTTTACATACAGAATAATTATTATCAATATTTTAATAATTTTAAGTTTGATTTCATTCCCTTTTGCCTATTGAAAATTCATTTGTTGCTGAATGAAAATGCTATGATGTCTGTTAAATCATTTCAAAATTAAAAGTGCCCGCCCAACTGCACTACGCATTCCTACTGCGCAATGCGCGTAAAAGTGACACTCTGTATCGTAATAACATCGGTGAAACTCCACTTGACCGCGTGTATTGTCGCCTGCTAGTTTGCTTTTACATTTTTAGAAAAAAGAATTGGTGATATGCCTGGTGACCTTGACAATAATTCATCTAGTGTTGAGGAGTCTAACGAAGAAAGCCTGAAGGAGGAACCTCCATCCAGAAGACTGGTATAAATCAACACTATTTGCAATGAGCATGCTTGCACGTGCAAGCATGGTCATTGCATACACTATAAAAATTTTGTTGTTGTAATTTTACCACTTTTACAGAGGTACGTAATAATTACTATTGTCCCAGAAGCGTTTTTATGGAAAAATGAAAAACTACCTTCAGTTTGTAATTTCACTATTAGGTTATCCGACATTATAGTTTATTTTAGAAAAGTACTAATGAGTACGTTGATTCGACAGCCATTTCGCCGTCGATTTCGGTAACAAATAATCGTCGAATTGACGAAAATTTCGACCTTTTTTCGACGCTAAGAATCTGTCGATTCTGTATTCTGAAAATCTTTTGAAATTCCGGAAAATTCTTTGAAATCTTAAAAAGTTTTTCCAAATTCTTTGAAATATCCGTAATTTGCTTCAGGTCCGGTAAAATCCTTGAATATCTTAGAAAATCCTTGAAAATCACCTTAATTTGCTTGAAATCCGGTAAGATCCTTTTAACCCTTAAACGGTAAACTCCAACCCAGAATACCTAAACAGTACACTGGAGCGAATTGGTTTGTTTGCAATGTTATATTAAATATTTAATATACTGAACATATAATAAATAACTAGCATATATCACACATATTAAACAAAAAATATTTAATATATTTCGGGATAATCCACTGCATTTGTGTTTGCGTAAGTTCCAACAAAATGAAAAAACTTCGGGTGCGAATTCGCACCAGTGTACCGATTCAGGGTTAAAACTCAGAAAGTTAATCTGAATCCTCTACAATTTCAGATCTCTTAATTTTTACTTTATACCTTATGAAATCTTAGAAAATTCTTCACAATCATTCAAGAACTCTTCAGAATTCTTTGCAATTTAAGATCTCTCCAATTTTACTTAAAATCTTTTGAAGTATTAGGTGATTCTTTGAAATCACTCAAAATTTACTTTATATATTTTAAAATCTTTTGAATTGTTAGGAACTCCTTACAAACACCTAGAAAATGTTATCAAATCTTGCACAATTAATCAAATTTGCATCAAATCCCGTTAAATCCTTGAAAACTTAGAAAGTCCTTCCAAATCCTTAAAAAACTCTTTAATTTTTTTAAAGTCTAGTAAAATCCTTGGATATCTTAGGAAAATTTTCCAAACACTTTAAAATCCCCTAAATTTGCTTAAAATCAATTAAAATCCTTTGAAATCTTAAAAAATGTTTACTAAATCCTTTAAAATTTCAGGTCTTTTGAATTTTTCTAAATATCTTATAAAATCTTTTGAAATCTTAGGAAATCCTTTCAAATCCTTAGGAATTGAAAAAAGTCTAAAATCTAAAAATAAAATTTTTCCAAATCCTTTAAAATCAGAGAAAATCCACCAAATTCCTTAATGATGGTTTATAATCTTTTTGAATCTCTCTAATTTACTTAAAAATACAATACAACACTCTGGAAATTTAGAAAATTCTTTTGAATGCTTAGAAAAATCTTCATAAACCTTTGATGTCTTTTAAATTTGCTTGAAATCCTGTAAAATTTTTTATAATTGCTCCAAACCCTGTAAAATTCTTATAATTCCTTAAAAAGAATTTTCAAACCAGAAGAGTTTTTTTAATTTGTCTTTAAATGTTGCAAATTCAATTAAGGTCTTGCAATATCCTTTAAAATATTTAGGAATCCCTTCAAATTTGTCGCAAATTTTTTAAATCCTTTGAAGATTCTAAGAATGGCTTGAAATTTCGTAAAAACCTTGACTTGGGAATCTCTTAAAGTCCTTCGGAATTTTTAAGACGCCATTAGGGATTCTAAGAATTGTTTGAAATTATGTAAAATCCTTTAAAAAAATGTTAAATCCTTTCAAATACTCGAGGTTTTTAAACCTTTAAAAATTGCTACAATTTTCCTAAAATTCTGTAAAATCCTTTGTAATACTTAGGAACCCTGTCAAGTTTTGAAAGTTTTAAAAAGCCTTAAACGATTCTAAAAATCGCTTAAAGGTTTTTGGAAATCCTTTAAAAGCCTGTTATCTCCTAAATTAATTGAAAACCTTAAGGAAACCCTTGCATTGCAATTCTTTGATATTTCTGTAAAGCATCTAAAGATTTCCAAAATCGCTTGAAATACCATAAAATCCTTCGAAATTTTAGGAAGTCTTTCCAAATCCTTTTTAATGTCTGAAAGATGCTACAAGCCCGCTTAGGAATCTTTAAAATTCTGAACATATAAAAAATCTTTAAAATTTCAGATTTTTGAAATGCAGTTTAACATCCTGTGAAATCCTTTGATATCTTAGAAACTCTTTTCAAATCCTTTTAACTCTATCAAAAATTTTTAATATCTTGTAAAATCGTTTAAAATTTAACAAAATGTTGTAAATCCATTAGAATTTTTGATTTTTCAAACTTTGCTTCATATCGTGCAGAATCCTTTCAGATATTATAAAATCCTTTCAAATCATTAGGAAATTTCTTAAAGTCCTTTCAAATGTCTCCAATTTAAGTTAAATCCCGTTCAATTCTTTAAAATATTATAATCCCTTTACATCCTTGATAAATTTTGCCTTATATTTTAATCAAAATGTAGGAAAATTAGTTTAAACACGTAAAATCCTTTGAAATCCTAGAAAATCCTTCAAAATTACCTAAATTTGCTTAAAATCCTGTAAAATCCTTTAAAAGTTTTAACATTTTTTCTAAATCCTATGAAATTTTAGATGTATTAAATTTTGATTGAAATATTATGAAATTCTGTCAAATATTAGAAAATTCTTTTATATCCTTAGAAAATTAAAAAAAAAATTAATATCTCACATTTCAGTTAAATACCGTACAATTCTTTGAAATCTTATAAGATTCTTTCATTCAAAATTTCTCAAGCTTGCTGAAAATACCGTAAAATTCTTAAAAATCTGAGCTAATCATCAGAGGTTTTCAGCATCGTTTGAGATTTCGTAAAATCCTTCGAAATATTCAAAAATTCCTGTCAATATTAAGGAAATTTCAAACACTTCAAAATTTCTAAATTTTCTTTGAAATCCTTGTAAATCATGTGTATAGCCTCGCAAATCCTTCGAAAGTTCTTAAAATCGTAAAAAGATTATAAAAATTGCTCAAAGTTTTTGACGATCCTTAGCAAACTTTGGAAATCCTTCTAAAACCTTAAGGATTTTTTGAAATTCCTGAAAGTTTCCAAAATTTGTTTAAAATCCAGTAAAATATTTGAAATATTTTGGGATTGATTGAAATCCTTCTGGATTCCTTAAAAACCTTTAGGGATTCTAGAAATCGTTTGAAATTCTGTTAAATCTTTTAAACACTTCCATAGTCCTTTTAAATATTTGGCGATTTTTATTCCTTTAAAAATATTTGCAATTTTCTTAAAATACTGTGAAATCCATTGTACTACTTAGGAACCCTTTCACGTCCTTCGAAATTTTTAAAATCCCTAAATGATTCCAAATGTCTCTTGAGCTTTCGGAAAATCCTTTGAAAGCTTTGGAAATCCTTCTATATTCTCAGGGATTTTTATAAACTCTTAAAAAAATCTAAAATCTGTTTAAAATCGAGTAAAATCCCATAAAATATTTCAGGATTCATAAAAATCATTGGGAATTTCTTCAAAACCCTTACGGATTCTAAAAATTGTTTAAAAATCTGCTAAATCCTTGAAAAACTTCCATAATCCTTTTAAATATTTAGGGATTTTTATTCCTTTAAAAATATCTGCAATTTTCTTAAAATATTTTAAAATCCATTGTGCTACTTAGGAACCCTTTCACGTCCTTCGAAGTTTTAAAAATCCCTGAAAGATTCCAAAAGTCTCCTAAACTTTTGAAAAATCCTTTGAAAGCTTTGGAAATCCTTCTAAATCCCCAGGAAATAAATTTTTTTTTAACTTCTAGAATTTTTTTAAATCCTATTAGATCATTGGAACTACTTTGAAATCCCTTCAAATACTTTTAAAGTTCTGAAAATTTTTTAAAGATTCTACTTTGCAATATTTCAAAAAAATTTAATCCTTTAAGGATTCTGAAAGTCGCTTGAAATTCCATAAAATCCTTTGAAATCTTACGAAAATCTACCAAATAATTATGAATTGTTTCAAATCTTTTGAAATCCCTCTAATTGGTTTAAAATCCTGTTTGAAATATTCGAAAATCCCTTCAAACCCTTGGATATTTTTTAAACCCTTCAAAGATTCTCCGAATCACGTAAAATTATTTAAAATTATTTAAAATTTTCGGAAACTCTTAGAATGTCTAAAAATCTCTTGAAACCTTTGAAAGTTGTAAGATTATGACATTTGGTTTTACATTTTTTCTTTAGGAGCACTCGAAACAAAAAATGGCAAAAGTTGGTGATGACATCTGAAACTTTAATTTTATTTTCCTCACGCAATGATGATCGATCTACTTATGGCGAGTGGGTGAATTAACGGGGCTCATTCGTCCCCCGGGGTTTCAGAATTAAATCGTCACTGTCCATTTCATTGAGGAGTCAGTAAATTGAATTAACTGTATAATTCTATATCGGTTGACTTTAAAATGACGAGCAGTCCCTCCGGTATTGCAGTTCCAGAAGGGATCTGGATTGGCTCACATAAGAACCCTAACTAGGCACTTTTTTCTACAAGAAGAAATTCAGTCCAGAATTGTATTCAGAACTGACATCGGATGTTTTTTATATTTGCTAAAATTCTGACACATTGATAAAAAAAATCTTTTTTTTTTAATATATAATTTAGCAATTAAGGTTCCTCACTAAAAACTCATCAGGTTGAAATAGTTGCCAACGTGACATCTGGTGAACTATAAGCTGAGAGATGAATTTTTAATCTATAATATAGAAGAACCAATTTTTATTAAAACAGTCCAATTTTCGACTAAATAATATACATTTAAAAAAAATTGTTGGGTTTTTAAACAAAACAAAAAATATTTTCTTACAAAAAATATAATTACATTTTTAACAACATTTTTCAATATTTAACCAAATTTCGAACCGCGAAAAAAGAATTTTCAACAAAGAGTATTGATTTTTCACTAATATAAGAAATTTTAACAAAATACTTCAATTTTTAAATAAATAGTTTTTTTCACTAATAAAGTTGAGTTTTCACTCAAAATGGAACAGTTACATTTTTAGTTTAAAAATTACTTTCTTACCGAAAAATATGAATTTGTGAAGAATTTTAAACAAAGAATATTACTTTTGTAGTTAAAAGTAGATTTCTTCAATTCACTGTTGAACAATTTAGTTTTCGACAGGTCAAAAGTGAATTTTTACAAAGGATTTAAGTTATTATCCTTAAAAGTCGAATTTAAAAAAAAAGGAAATTTTCAAATTGTTCAATTTTCAGTTTAAGGAGTTAAAAAAAAATTTGGCTTCAGATAAATTTTATTAACAGGAATCATCTTTGAACAGAATTAATGAATTTTCACCTAGATAGTTGAATTTTTTGCTTATACGGGATACATTTTCAACCAGAAATAAAATATTTCAATTGGCAGATAAAACAATTAGGTTAAACAAAAAGACGTGAATCTTGAACAAATCAATTCGGAACACGTGAAACATTTAAAAAAATGAATTCCTAGAAAAATTGCAAGTTATTTGTTTTTTAATTTCAGAAAATATCAGAAAAATTTAGCAATAAATCTTAGAGATGATTCAAAAATTGAAAAGATTTATAAATATTTATAGAAAAATCTAGATTTTTAAAGACTTTGAAGTGAAATTGTTATGCTTTTGAAGGATTTAAAAAGGTTCTTAAGTCATAACAGCATTTTTTTAATATTTTTGGGAATAGCTTAATGATATTTTATTTATAAACTTAATTTAAGAAAAATATTTAGAAATATTTTTTAACATTTTCAATGATTTTCAGAAGAAAATTTGATTTCGATGATTCAACTAATCAAAAAGCCATTGCTAAAATACAATCGCAAATGAAAAATTATTTGAAATTTAAAAATTAAAAAACTTACAAAATACGTTCATTTTAACATTTTTTTGTTGCAATTGAGTCTGATTTCTGAAAGTATAAAAAAATCAAAGAATTTAATATACTTGAAGAATATTAATCTATTTTTAAGTTTTGAAACAACAGGGTTGTACGGAATGTTTACCCTAAAAAAAATCAAATTTTTTTTAGAGATTCGTTTAGAAATTATTTTTTTTTTTAATATTCCTGCGGAAAATGAATTTTTGTTAAAAAGATTACTTCTCAGCAAGATTTAAACAAATTCTAAACAATTTCAAAAAATTACTAATTCAAAATCTTAAGAGATTTTTTTTCAATTTTAGAAATACTTCTCATCATACCGACAGATTTTGAAAATTCAGCTCTGTTTTGTAGAAATTTATATTTTGATAGAAAATTAATCTTTTTGGTTGAGAAATCATCCATTTAGTTCGAAATTCAACCCGTTTATTTAAAATTAACTTTTTCGTTAAAATCTCATATTTTTAGAAAATTAATATTAAACTGTTTCATTAAAAAGACGTCTCTTAGTAAAAATGTCATCTTTGAGGTTAAAAATCCATCTCATTTGGTTGAGGATTCAACTATTTTATTAAAAACTTTTTCTTTTGAGATCAGTTTTTATTTAAAATAATAAGATTTTGCAATTAAAATATAAATTGAGCATTACATTTTTCGCTGTGAATGTATCTTGTTTATTACAAATTGAAACATATTTGTTTGAATATTAACTTTTTCTTGAAAAATTTATCTGACTTATAAAATCTTTTTGAAATCTCACAAGAATGTTAGGAAAATCATATTTATATAACATAAAAAACATATAAACAAATAACCTCAAAAATAAATAGTAATCAGAATATTTATTTTGTATTAAAAATCTATTTTTATCGATTACTTGCAATTAGTGATTTCATACATTTAAAAAAAACTATGAAAGCTCGTCTAATATTGGTGCTTCAATGGTACCAAACTTCAGTCTCCAACAATAATAGGGAAAAAACAAAAAACGATAAAACTTGAAAATTCAAATTGTACATTCAAATTTTAGCGAATAATAATAAGAATCGAATGAAAATGTTTATACGACTTGTTTGGTGAAGCCGATGAAACATCCCCCTAATTCAGTGCAGAAACTTGCTATGCAAATACGGGTCGTTTAATAAATAGGAGCACGTGCAAGAACGATTCAATCCGAGCGACGGAAGTCGAATCGTAAACTGGTCTTCCGGTAGCGCCATTAAACGCTCAGAAAAAAATCGATGGCTATTCGAGTAGGACGACATCTCAATAAATTAGCCTTAAGCTGGGGGTAGGGTCCAACCCTTGACAATCAGCCCCCCGCGGCGCTGATTCAGGCACCGACGGGGCACCGTCTCTCCGCAGGGGACTAGGTTACTTTTAATCATTTTTAGCAGCCACCTTCGGCCCTTTGGCGCCCGTCAAATCGTTTCATTCCAACACCCGCTCTATTAGATCCTAATCTTAAAAAAATTAAAATCTACTACCTCATTCCAGAATAATCTTATCGTAGATCTTTCAAAGAATTCAACAAGATCTGAGGGAACAGTGTTCGTGCCTTCTTTTGGCCGATACCCTTTTTTCTGTTTTTGCTTCACCATCTCAATTATTATTTACTGTCATCTAGAATGTACAACAAAATCTGAGACATCATCCAAAATCATCTGAAACATAGCGCATCATCTGAAATTTTTCAGAACATACTTCAGCATTTGGATGATCATTCACTATCATCAATGATTGTCCATCAGTGATGAACACCAATGATTTCCCCAATTGAGAACATAGATTATTTTGTAATTTATCGTCTACAATAATTAGAAACATATACCACTATCTGCATTAGCATCCAATACAATCTGAAACATACGTCTGGAATATACTCTATAAGCTAAAATTACCTGGAAGATCATCCATAGTCATTTGAATCATACTACGACAACCCAAATGATTTAGAACATTGTTCACATCTGGATCATAGTGCACTATCATCTGGAGAATACACTATGGTTTGGGTAACCATATACAATTATGTGGACCATACCCCATATTTTTATTTATCATACATCGTAATCTGGAAAATACTCCCTAATCGGGAACAACATCGACAATCATACGAAACATAGCCCACCATCCCAAATTATTCAGAATATACCTCATGATTTAGATCGTGATTCACTATCGCCGGGAACTTGCATTACTAAGTGGATTATCGTGTACAATAAGCAGGAACATATCCTAATATTTGCATTATCATCCAATACCATTAGGAACATGCCCGAAAATTTGAATGACCATCGAAAAATAGTTAGAACATACCCCATTACCTTCAGCATCATCTTACGTTATCGAGAACATACCCTATAAGCTAAAATTATCTGGAACATCATCCGCAATCATTTGGAACATCATCCAAAATTATTTGGAACATACTTCACCATCCCAAATTATCTAGAAAAAAGTTCACTATTCGGATCATTATCCACTGTCAACTGGAAAATACTTTATGATTTGGATCACCACCCACAATTTTCTTTAACATACCTGGTCATATTCATTAATATACATCATAATCTGGAGCACACCTCATAATCCGGAACATCATCCACAATGATCTGAAACATTTTGCACAATCATAAATTATTTAGAACATACTTCACCATTTATATCATTATCTCCTATCACCAGGAACATACATTACTATGAGGATTATCATTTACAATAATTAGGAACATACATTTCTATCTGCAGTATCATTTAATAACATCTGAAATATACCCGACTGGCTGGGTCATCATCTACAAATATTTGGAACACATTCCATTACTTTCAGCATCATATAATATTATCTGAAACATACTCTATAAGCTGAAATAATCTGGAAGATTTTCCACAATCATTTAAAACATACTCCGCCATTCCCACTTATCTAGAGCACACTTTACTTTCTGGATCACTTTGCGTGATTACCTGGAGAATACTCTACGTCTTGGATCTCCATCTACAATTATCTGGGACATACTTCACCCTCTTTATTATCATTTACCATAATCTGTTAGATACCCCTAATCTGGAACTCACCCCGAATCTGGAGCATCATCGACAATCATCTGGAATATACATCATCACCTGAAACATCATTCAATATCATCTGGAACATACCCTCTAATGCAAAATTGTCTGGAACATCAATAACAATCTTCTGGATCACACTCTTCGATTAAAATTTATTTAGAACAGACTTTACTATCATAATCATCATCGACAATCTCCTGGAACATAGCTCATCATCCTGAATTATTTATAACATAATAAACTATTTTTATAATCAATATCGTATGTTATATATCCCAGCATGTGGATCTTCTTCTACAATAATTTGAAACATACCCCACCATCTGAATTATCATTCACTAACATCGAAAGCATACCAAACAATCTGAATCATTATTCAAAATCATCTGTAGCATGCTTAACTACCCGTATAATAATCCAAAATTATCTGGAACATCATACCAAACGATCTGGAATATACCTTGATGTCTGAATCATCGTTCGCAATCATATAAAATCTACTCACCATATGGATCATCATTTGAAATCATCTGGACCATATCACAACATCATCTGGAACATACCCTACAATCTGGATCATCGTCAACATACCAAACGGTCTTAATGATTGACTATCGTCTATAATCTACGCCACTATACGGATCTTGCTCTTCAATCATCTGAAACATACGCCATCATCTGAATTATCATTTGCTACCATCTGCAAGATACCAAACAATCTGGATCATCATTCCAAATCATCATTAGCCTACCTAACTACCTCACTATGTGGAACATCCTCTAGTATCCTAAATCACATATCACTTCACTGTCTGGATCATCGTTCGCTATCATATAGAATCTATTGACAATGTAAATCACAATTCACAATCTTCTGGACCATATCCCAATATCTGCATCATAATCCACTGCCATCTGGAGCATACTTCAAAATCTGGATCATCATCCACAATCATCTTCTTCATCATTCTGAAGCTAAAAATTCAAATTTCTTCCCCAAGACCATTCATTATCTGTTACTTTTATCATTTTAGCTGCCACCTTCGGCACTTTAGTGCCTATCAGATTGTTTTATTTCAAAACCCACCTTATTGGATCCTAATTTCACAAAAAATAAACTTTACCTCCTTATTCCAACACTCTCTTCTTCTCCAGCTTTACAATTTTTGGCATGATCTCAGGGACCACAGTCCACTTTTTTTTATCTGATGCTATTTTTTCACCACTTTGTCACCCCTCCCCCCCCCTAAAATCTTTAAAATTCCTCAAATGAGTGAAGTCGGGAATTCTGACTTTGTTTTCTTTTTTTTAAATAATGTTTTTTTCAATTCTAGGGATCATGAACATAAATCTGTGAATTAACTAAACAAGACGCTTCAAGAAGATTCCTTTTGATAATAACATTTTAGAATATTTCCGGAACAATTTATTTGCTGATTTTATTGTTTTAAGAAATGCATGATTTAATCAAAAAGTGGAGCTTCTAAGAAATTCGGATATTTAAAAAATACCTGGCTACCGTCAAATCTGTCTGTATCACCTGACGCTATCATATGAGTCATCATTTGCAATAGTCTGGAATATAATACACAATCTGGATCATAATCAGTAATCATCTGGAAGGTGCCTCTAATTTTGGATCATGATCTATATTTATTTGGAATGTATTCCACTAAATGGGCTATCACCTACGATTATGTAGAACATACACCAAGAATGAATTATCTGGAACCTAATACACCATCTGAACTTCATTCACTACCATCTGAAACACTACAATCTAGAGCATACTTCATCATCCTGAATAATTTGGAACTTAACTTACAATATGGATCAGCTTACACTACCTTCTGGACTATACCCTATCATATGGATGATCAGCTACGCTCATCTGGAAGATACATCAACATCTAGATCATCCACAGAGATCATTGGGAACAATCAAAATCACTAAACAACCAGCATTATGTGGAACATACATTAGCATCTAATTAGTTATCCGGTACGTCCAGAAACATAATTTACGATTTGGATTATTATCAAAAATCTTCAAGATAGTACCTTTGGACCTGGATCATAAATTAATACCATCTGGAACTTATGTCATCATTTAATATCACCTAGAACGTAATCCACTGCTTGGAGTATTATCCAAAATCATCTGGCAAATATGCTGTACCCTGCAATCATTTGTATCATGCCCCATCATTTGATTCATTTTCTACTGTCATCTGGAACATGTTGCATTATTTAGATTATCAACCACAATCATCTGGAATATGACTCTCCTTCTAGACCTTCATCCACATCGATCTTGAAAAGACACAACAAAAAAAAACTTGTCCACGAAAGAAAATTTATGAAATTCTTCTTTAATTCAAGTTGAAAAAATTTTAAGTATAAAATATTTAATTTATTTTTAGAAAAGTTTGCAAGCTACATAACCTAATAAATTCTTACTATGAAAATATTGTTATTTCCATAAATAAATTCACTTTGAAAAATTGTGCCATTTTTAAATCATGATATTTTTACAGCACCCTTGAGGAAATAATATGAGACAAGCTGGAGGTTTCAAATAGTAATTATTTTTAATTCTATCTCTCGAGCTTACTCTCTGAAATACTTTCAACAATTCAGGGTACTCTACTGAAAAGAATTCACATTATACAAAAACAAATCACAAGATTATATTATGCTGCAATTTTACTAATAAAGCGCGCTAGTATTTTTAATAATAAATGAAATTCCCTTTTAATCCTACTTCTAAAGAAAAAATGCCCCTTTTCCTCTTTCACTTTCCTATCTTAAACTTTAACTCCCGGAGAATGATGGCCTTTAAATTGAAGCAAAAAAGGATTTATGCGAAATTCCGCAAGTGTTTGAGGTAATTAAAACTTCAACTAAATTATGAAGCCTACTGAGTTAAAATATGCACCATTCATTTACCACGGGCATAAAAGTCGACCGTTTAATTAAAATCTGGTGTAGGTATCCCTCTTTAAACGGAAATCTGTTAGGAAAAAGTTCAATGAGGTTTGTTGAATACCGGAATTGACAAATAGATATAGCCAGGAGGAAATTGTTTGAAAATTAGCGAATAACAATGTTTCATTTCAACAAGCCTCTACGCTAGGCTGAAGATCTCTCCAGACCAGAATTTTTTGTAGAAGGTTTTTTTTTATTTGCTCGCCGCTTATTAGACCTTCAAAGAAACGAAAAACACTGCAGTCTTCTTCCCAGTCTCCCATTACGGGCTAACGAGGAATCCAAATCTCCAACAGCAGAATTTCGCACCTGAACTGAAACATTTCTTCTACTTTTTTTTAAGATTTCAAGGATACTGATTCGCAGTTAATTTTTACTGATTCGAACTGTGCGGATTTCTTGAATGCTAAAACAGTCAAAAGTTATTTTTCAAATCAGTAAATTTGGATCTCTGATAAAATCATTTATTTTGAATAATTCATTAGATAAATACAACTAATTCAATCAGTCAATTTAAAAAATCTAAACCCCAAATTTTTATTATGTTTTTGAAGTTTTCAATTTCATTTAATAAATTAAATAAATTGAATGTAAAACTGACGGCCTCTTCAAATTCAAAAAATACAATCAATTTCTTTGTAATTACACTTTCAAAGATTTTGATGAACACTCCTAAATCATACTCTAAATACCACTTTCTTTAAAGTTGGCAACAACTCGCTCGATTTCGTTCAGGCTTTAATTAGATTATGCAAAAAGTGTTGAGAGAATCGAAGAGTCGGAGGGCGAGCGCGAGACAGGATGCAAGTTTGGCATGCATCGCTCGCCCCTCAAGCAGCCGAGAGCCATCTATGGAATTACCTCGATGATTAATGGTACTGAGTCCCCCGCTTCCCCCACTCCAGCCGGGCTAGGGCCCAGGCACGTCGCTGGCACCTCGACTGGCCCACCTTCCTATATGTGGTTGCCATTCGCGAGCGAATTGTTCGGCAGACGTGTAAAAAAGCTCACAATGTTCGACCCTCCCAATGAGCCTCATGCCTGTCTGTCCATTCTGTCTACCTGTCCATTCCGTTTGTTCCCTAATTCCTTTCCTCTCCTCTACCCAAACGAAAAGCAAAGTTTCGTTCACCTTTAGTCCTGAAAGATATATCCATACTAAATAAGTCGTACCACCGCAAACTGAGCTACGATCTCTGATTAATTGCTCGATTAAATTCCACGGAGATGGCTGTGCAATGGGCCAGGTATGCGTGACGAGTCCACGAAATCGAGCTAGGGAATTGATCGCGTCATAATAGAAGTCTTTGGGCATTTTTGACAAAATTGTAGAATTTCTAACTAAAAAGAATAACTGAAACTACCATCTAAATCATCCACAATCATCTGGAACATACCAGATCATGAGGATAAGCATCCATTATCATCTGGAACATGCCACATCTTCAAAAATCACTAGATAGATAAATTAAAACCTTGATCGGTATTTAATATGAACTAGAAGATACCCCATCATCCATATTAACATTCTGTAACATCTGAAATATATCCCCTTATGTGAAATAATCTAGAACATTATTTGCTGTCTGGATGAGGATGAACTATCATCTAGATCTTACTTAGTGAACCTCCCTAAACCAAAGCTAAAACTTAGATCATCTTTAGTTTTTTCCTGAAAGTTAAATACATACTAAATATGTAGTGCCACCGCGGTCGTAGCTGCGATCTTTAATTAATTGCTTGATTAAATTCCACGTAGATGAGCCAGTAATGGGCCAGGTATGAGTGACAAGTCCACTAAATTGAGCTAAGGGACCAATCGTGTCATAATCGGACTCTCTGGCATTTTTTAAATTGTGGAATTTACAACCAAATAGAAGAACTGAAAAATCTGGAAAATAATGGACCATTTGAATCAACATGATTCACCACCTGAATCGTCTGCCACCGATCCATTGATCTATAATCATCTGGAACATACCAGAGTATCGGGATCATCATCCAATATCATCTGGAACATGCTACATAATCCAAAATCACTAGATGAATAAGTACGCAACTAGATCAGCATCCACTATTAACTAAACCACACCTTATTATCTACATTATCATTTAGTACCATCTGGAACATATTTCATTATCAGAAATAATCTGGAATATATCTTACCATCTGGATCAGTATAAACTACTTTGTTAAAACCTGCAGCATTCTTCACAATCTAGATCACCCTTCTGTGTAATCAACAACATAACCAACCATACTAATCCTATCCAAAATCATTTGAAACATAGGCCACAATCTAAAACATCGAACCTTTATATACCTGTAGTTTAGTTCTGAAAGATAAATACACGACCTTAGCTCCCTCCTTAACTGCTCGATTAAATTCTACCTCTATGGGTCATAATGGACCAGGTATGGTTCACGAATTCAGTAAATCGAGCCAGGCGTTAAATCGTCTCATAATAGAAGTCTTTAGGAAACTTTTAAAAACTTTAAATTAATAACAAAATAGAAAATTATAGTAAGCTATCAACTGAATTATAACATCCGAATCCGCATCCACGATCATCTGGAATATAACATACCATCTCTATCATTATCCAAAATCACGTAAAACGTAATTCTAATAATAGATTATCATCCACATTCATCTAAATCACATACTACCAACTGGATTATCATTTACACGCATCTAGAAAATGCAGTAAGAAAAAAATCACCTGGAACATAATCTATCATCTAGATCATTATTAGATACTATATGGAATTTACACTTTGATCTATAAGCATCTAGAACATACTTGATGATCGGGATTATTATAAACTATCATGTGGCACTGAGCCCTTAATATAAAAATATTTGGAACATACCAGACCATTAAGATTATCACCCACTATCATCTGGAACCTAGCACATCAGCCTAAGACACAAGAAAGATAAACTAGCATCTAGATCAGTTTCTACTAACATCCAGACCAATGTCTGATAGCATCTAGACTATACCCCTTTATTTACTTTATCAACCACTACCATCTGGAACATAACATATTAAACAAAATAATCTGAAACCTCGTCATCTGGATTAACATACACTATCAACTGGAATGAATCCTATCACATTGATAATCATCTTGTACCATCTGCAGCATATATTTAAATCTTGACCATCAAGCTGTATGATTTGAAACTTAACCAACGATATGGATCCTCATCCGCATTTCTCTGGGATATACCCTAATATCTGAATCATCAAACCTCTCTGAACCAAAACCAAACTTTCTTCGCTCTTTAGTTCAGCCTAAGAGAATGTACGTATTTTCTTAATAAGTAGTATTACGGCGAGCTAAGCTACAATCCTTCATTGTTTGCTCGATAAAATTCCACGTTGATGGGTAAGAAGTGGGTCACTAATGGACCTCTAGATCGTCATCAACATTCATTTAGAACACGTTTCACTAACTAGGTTATCATCCACAATTATGTAGAACGTAAACAAAGATAAAACCATCTTGAACATGATTAACCATCTGATTTATCATCAAATCTCATCTGAAGTATACCTTTTGATCTATAATAATTTGAAACATATCCGACCGTCAGGATCATCATCTACTATCATCTGGAACATACCACATTAGCCTAAATTAACAGAAAGCTGAAGTAGCACCTAGATTAGCATCTATGATCAACTGAACCATACCCCTTATCATCTGCATCGTCATTCATTATCATGTGGAACATACACCATTATCCCAAATAATTTGGAATACAACTTACTATCTGGATCAGTATCGACTATCTTCGGGAATGTAGCCAGGGGATCGAAAGTGTCATAATAGGAGTCTTGAAGAATTTTCAAAAAATCTGTGGAATTTTGAACCAAATTCAGGGATTTTAAGCTATCGTGTAGGTCCTCCACAACCATCTGGAACATAAAATACCATATTTAACATTGTCCTGAAACATTTGGAACATACCCCTTAATTCTATATTACTATGTGAAATATACACACACAAAAATTATTAGAAGCCTAATCCACTATCTGGATCATCATCAACTATCATCTAGAACATACCATTTGATTTATAATCATCTGGAACCTACCCGACCATCTGGATCATCGTCCACTATCTTCTGGACAATACCCTAACGTCTAGATTATCATTCGTTACCATCTGGAACCCACGCCATTATTCAAAGTGATCTGGAACATAACTTAACATCTGGATCATCATACACCATCACCCGGAACACACCCCAACAAGATGATTGTTTCTTAACAACATTATTCAATTATCAATCAAATAGATGAATTTAAAACTAAATAGCTCAATTTAAGACCAAGAAGATAAATTGGGCACCAAAAAAGAAGCGAATTTTCAACAATACAGTCGAATCCTTTAATAAGAAGATGAATCTCTAATCCAAAATTATTAATTTTTTACCAAGAATGAAATAGTTACATTTTCTGTTAACAAATGTAATTAGAAAAAAACAAATTTTTCCCAAATAGTTGAATACTTAATCAAAAAAGCCAGTTAAAAAAACAGAATATTTAACTGAAAAAGATACTTGTTAACCAAATTTATTAATTTTAGAAAATTTACATTCTTTTTTCACTAATTTGCACAATTTTCAACCAGAAACATGATGAAAATTAGTGAATTTTCGACGGTGCTCATCAGTTTGTGAATAATGATTTTTTTTTTAAATGCTTTAATTTTCAACCAAGTCTAAAATAATTTAGTTCAAAGCTTGGAAAGTGAATTTATTACTTTTGATGGTGAAAAATGTTAATATTTTACTGAAAATTAGTTTAATTTTTGGTTTATTAATTTTTTCTGTGAAAATTTACCTATTCTATTTTGGTTTAAAATTGTATTATTTATAAGTTGAAAAGTAATCTGTTTTTCCAAAAATTTATCTTTTTCAGTTAAAAATTCAATTATTGGGTTAGAGGTTAACACTATTTTTTGAAAATTCGCTTTTTTAAAGTTAATTATTCTTCTAGATTGAAAAATCATCCTTTTCTTTAAAATTTGTAATATTTGTTTAAATATTAAACACTATTGTTTAAAAAATTATTTTTTTAAGATTCATCACTTTTTTTCAAACATGTAACTATTTTGTTAAAAATGCGTTTCTTTTTTAATTTATAATTAACTTTTTAAACTCAAATTAAATTATTTCATTTTTCGTTAATAATTTTTTCGTTACACGTTAAAAAATCAACTATGTCTAGAAACTTCATGTATTCAGTTCAAAATTATGTTTTTGGGTAAAATTAAAGTGATTTGAAATTGTGTTTTTCTTTGTCCAAAATAGTTTTTAACTGATAATTCAACTATTACATTTTAGGTTGTAAACTTATTTTCTTTGGTTGGAAATGCAATCGTCAATTTTTTGTTTATAAGTCCTCAGTGTCGACTGAAAATCCATCTACTACGGCAGAAAAATTATATTTTTTGATTACAACTTTATCTTCCTTGGTTGAAAATCTAATTTTTTAAATTCTACCTGTTATGAAATTTAATTGTGTTCTGAAAAATTCATTTCCAGGGCTTGAAAATTCAGCATTTTATGGTCAAATTTCAATAATTTTTTAAAAATTTTAAATGCATATTAGTGAATTGAAAATTCACCTATTTGTAGAAAATCTATTTCTTTGGCTGAAAACTTTTTTCTGGTTTAATTGAAATTAAGAGTCAATTCTTTCTATTGGAACGTAATTCTTAAGCTTGAAATAAAACTGTGACAGTTTGATATGAAAACGCGTCTTCTTTATTTAAAAATTGAACTATTAGGTCAAAAATTGATTTAAATTGTTGAAAATTCGTCTTTTGATAGAAAATTATTTTTCTCAGTCAAAAAAATTATCGTTGTAGGTTGAAAATTCAACTAGTTGTTCAAAAATTAAATTATCTTGTTAAAAGTTGAATTATATTGTTAAGAATTTAACGATTCTGTTAAAGTCATCTTTCTCGATCGAAGCCGTAACTTTTTTTAAATTTGTAAAATTTATTTTAAACTTTTCTTGATTGAAATAAGCTTTTGTCTAAAAAGTTTAACTTTTTATTTAAAAAACTTCACTCTCTTTAAATAAATTCATCCGATGGGCTTCAAAATTCTACTATATCCTAAAAAATGCAATTATTTTGTTCTAAAATCGGCTGTTCCAAAAAATTGATTAAATTCTTTGAAATCTATCTAAATATTTGTAATTATTTTTGATTCTGTACCGAAGTTTGATATTTGCCCAGACTGTAACTTTGGCAATTGGCAACTGAACTCACCAGAAAAAAAAACTGGAAAATAAACGTTAATTCTGTGTTTGGCCAACCATGATAATTCCGTGCGGAGGTTACTTTAGTGTGGGGGGAGGGGAGTAAATTAGATAAAAAAAATTCATACCGTAGTTTCTGGATTACAGTTTCCCTCTGTTATGAGAATTTTGGATTAAATTATTCTACGGAAAGGGGCTGGAGAGAAAGACCTACGATTTTCAATGAGGGTGGCCCCGGGCGGGGGGAGGGGGTACCTAAAATCGGTAAAGTAGTTTATGGATTGCACTCAAAGGTAGGCTGATAAAGTCGGATCGCATGTCAGCGGATAGTAAGAAGTAAGCCAGGCTTCTGGAAGAATGAACCCCCGACGCGACGGATCTTTCCTGGGAATAGCAGTGATTCCGGGGAAATGTGCAGTATCTTTCGTGATCAAGGATTATTACGCCGTGATTACGGGTCTGATCTAGGCTAGACTCTCGGCCCGTTATGCTCGCCGTATTTCCACCGCTAACGTCATGCAATTCGTGATGAGGCCAGGTATTCGCGTGGGAAGCGATTTCTTCACAAATCAGTGCAATCATCAACATACACCTCCAGTCAATTCATTTTCTACCCTCTTTTTTTAAAATTTTTTCACCTACTCTTGATTTATTTTCGTGAAAAGTCAACCTATTATACACTGTTTTGAGAGCCAGAGACCACATGGTCACGTTGGCAATTGGCAACTGAACTCACTATAAACACAATATTTTGTGGAATATGTCTTTTTTTTTTAATTTCAACAGTTTTGTTAAAAATTTCTCCTTTTAGATTGAAAGTCGATTTTTTTTGTTTATATTTGAGCACGTTGTCACGTTGGCAATCGTGAACTATTCTTACTATATTTGCAATTTTGTTTTAATTATCTTCACTCCTTTTAAATTTAACTGTATTGTAAAACAGCCGTCTTTTTTATAGAAAGTTTGTTTCTCCCCGTGCAGAAATTCAAATTTGAATCTGATCGGGCCAGATCGGGCAGAATTTGGCCCAAATCAGGCTATCTAGATGGGGCCAGACTCGAAATAAAACGCGATGCCAGATCGGGGCCCAAGCGCTGCGCCTAGAGATAACCATGCCTGGCCCAGATCGGGCCCATACTAATTTCTTTTTTTTATTCCTAATTAAAAGGGATTCTTAAGTAAAATAATAATAAAATCGAATATATCACCTCCTCAACTGAAATTTGAGAATATAAATATCAAGTTATCTAACACATCGCGATATGAAAAAATTGGATTATTTCAGACACTTTTTTTTGAGCAAACGGAAAAAGTCAAACGACGCAATATAACAGCCGGCATTTGTGTATGATAAACCATTTAAGTATTTTTCAATATATTCTTGGTTTTAATTTCTAAATTAAAATTGCTTTCAATTTCTATATTGAACTTAATTGTGGAAAGTTATTTTGAAATAAGTGGATTATAATATCGCACTGGCTATTTAAGTTATTTTTACAAAAGCGAATATAAATAAGAAGGTTGTATTTACATTCCGTTTGTATCAAATGACCTAAAAATACGTGAAAATATATATGCTTATGACGTCATTGTTGATCTAATTCGTTTTCATATTCAACAAATGAAATATTACTTTTGCTACTTTTCTAATAAATAAATAACCTCATTTCGAGGTTAGGTTTCATCTTAACATTCTTAATAAATTTACTTATTATAGTCTTAAACGCGTAATTCAGGAATGTTTTAAAGTATACAATACCTACGCACTCGTCTTGTGCTCACTTTTGGCAATTTTTCCCACTTATTTTGTCACTTTTACAAATAATAATTAATATTTTTGACGCTTAACCCACTTTACATTGAAACTTGGGTGATTTGGAGTCAACCCACTTTAGTCCCCGAAATTAATGGAGCGCCATCTACAGGCAAGCTTGGCTGTTAAGCCGGGGTCTAGAGGGGGCCAAATTTAACAACCACAAAATTGTGTGCCCGATCTGGCCCAAATCGGAAATAAGGCAAACATTTGGCAATTTCTGCACGGGTCAGTTTATAGTTCACCACATTATCACGTTAACAATTGGCAACTAAATTTACTAGAAACACATTATTTTGTATGAATAATTTTCTCTGTTTTCAAATTCAAATATTTTATTAAAAATTCGTCTTTTCAGAGAATAAGTTTATTCTTTATAGCTTATAGTTTACCCCATTGTCACGTTGGCAATTGACAATTAAACTCAATACAAGAACACTATTTTTTTAAATAATATTTTCTGTTTGGAAATTCAACTGTTTTAAAAAAATCTTCTTTTTATACTGAAAGGTTATTTCTTAGCTCATAGTTCGCCACATTGTCACGTTCGAAATAGAAAACTTTTAATTTTTTTAAAAATTCAACTGTTTTGATCAAAGTTCATCTTTTTAGGTGGGGGGGGGGGTAATTAGTGTAGGAGGGTAAAAATAGCCAAATATTCATCACTTAGCTGTGGTCATAAATAAAAAATATTTTAAAAATTCAACCAAATAGACCTACTTCCAACCAAACTGTTGAATTTGAAGCTAAAAAGAATATATTTCCATTTAAGAAAATCAATCTTCTACAAAAAGAAAAATATTCAAAACAATATTGGAATTGTAAAAAATCTGAATTTTTGTCTAAACGCTATAAAATTTGATACCGAAGGTTTGAATTTTCAAGCAAAATAGATACATTTTTAACGAAAGTTAAATAATGAAGCTTTTAAGTTACAATAGTTAATTTTCGACCGACAAGAAATACATTTCAACGACAAAGTTGTATATTTAATTAAATATGTTCCAAAATCAATCCACAATTAAAACATATTGCAAATTTAAATATTAATTTTTAACGAACAAACAGAAAATCCTTTCTGGGAAAGAGGTAAATTTAAAGTTAAGATAATAAATTCAGCACAAAAAAAAATGAATTTTTAACACAAGAGTTTAAGCTTTATCCAAGTAGTTGAATTTTGAACGTAAAACATGAATTTTAAACCCAGAAAATGAAGTTTCAAGACAGAAGATTCATTTTCTTGCAAAAGGTTAATTAAAAACTACATTACATTTTAAACAAACAATATAATTTTTAGCCAAAAGATACTCAAATCGTTAAAATTTAAGAGTGCTTGCACACGTGAGACATTACAATTTCAGCATAAGAATTGATCAATTAATTATTTAAAATCAATTTTTTTTCTCAATTGTGGGTCCGGATGCAATAAGGGCACATAAAATTTTTTCGTGCGAAAACGAAGTCCCCTGGAGGCTTTAGAAAAAATTTTCGAATTTTAATT
>NC_046657.1:49758366-49761765 GCF_010883055.1 Belonocnema kinseyi
AATTAAAATTCGAAAATTTTTTCTAAAGCCTCCAGGGGACTTCGTTTTCGCACGAAAAAATTTTATGTGCCCTTATTGCATCCGGACCCACAATTTTGGAATAAATTTTCCCGAATCGAATAAGAAACTTTTCTATTTTTAATGTTTATTGAATTGCAAGAGGGACCTTCTATATTTTCTGATTTTTCTTCATTTTCCAAGGAGAAATTTTGGTTTATAATATTTTATGAACTAAAAGAAGGATAATTTTTTATTTTTAACATTTTTATTGAGAAGGGAGGCAGGAAATTCAAGATTTAATTTTTTTAATTAAAAGAGGCCCTTTTTTGTTTTTATCATTTCCTCTCAGTTAAAAGGGAAAGCATTTTTGTTATTTTTTTCTGAATAGAAAGAGGAAGGTTTATTTTTCTACACATTTTTATTAAATTTAAGCGAACTGATATTTAATTAAAATAT
This sequence comes from Belonocnema kinseyi, assembly GCF_010883055.1. Taxonomy (NCBI): domain Eukaryota; kingdom Metazoa; phylum Arthropoda; class Insecta; order Hymenoptera; family Cynipidae; genus Belonocnema; species Belonocnema kinseyi. The sequence continues at coordinate 49,758,823 of NC_046657.1, forward strand.
TTTATATTTTAATTTTTTTATCATCTACTTTTTCATAGTGTTTATAGGACGAAATTTCGGCTTTTTTCTAAATTGGACTACACTTTTTTTGTTTTTATTATTTTTGCTGATTTGGAAAGATTGAAATTTGCGTTATTATTATTTTTTTTTGTTAAGAGGGAAATGTTTTTTATTTCTGAGATAAAAAGAAAAAGTTCTTTGGAAACTGTTTAAGTAGTATAAATCTGTTAAAATGGGTTAGAGTCCTACGAAAAATAAATAAATTATTCGTTTGTAACTTCCCTATTTTTTAATCAGTTCTTTGAACATTTTTTTTCCGGATAATAGCAAGTCACGAAATGAAAAAATGTACAAAAGAAAAAGTATTTTGTTATACTTGCTAATTGTATAACAACGCCGAAAACTCTTATGTTATTTCTATTGGTCTTGAAATCTAAGATACAACAGAAACCGTTGATAAGTTAAATTAATTTGACCCTGAAAATGAATTATCGCCCTGGAAGAACCTGTAGTTTAATGTCATCCCATGAGTCTTCACCCAGAATGTTAAACATCACAATTGCGGGTACAAACAATTGTTAAGGTGTGCAGGAAGAGAAGACATATGAAAGCTGATGGTTCGGATGATGGATGATTAACAATGCAGATTGTAATAAAAAAGCAGAGACAAAAGGAGAGGTGGCATCAACCCGCATTGCGGAACGATGCGCAACAGCTGCACCTGACACGTCATTTGTAGGGAATGTATCAGCACCGACGATAGTTAATTACTATTCTACGGGTGCGAGTATCCTCACGCATCCACGTAGAGTATCCTCTGGCCAACTATGTGCACACATCACGTGCGTTGGTACGTAGTTGGCACATGCGTAAGTAGCACCTGTGTGAGTCAGTTCCTGCGTAGGTTGGTTTCTGCGTGAGTTAGTTCCTGCGTGAATTAGTTCATGCGTAGATTGGTTCCTGCGTAGTTAGTTTCCTGCGTGTGTTGGTTTCTGCGCCAGAAGGTTCCTGCGTCAGAAAGTTCCTGCGTCAAAAGGTTCCTGCGTCAGATGGTTCCTGCTTGAGTCGGTTCCCGCGTGAGTTAGTACCTTCATGACTTTCTCTCGCTCTTCTGGTCTGTCTGGCCTTTCATATCATACTTTCGATCATTTACAACATTTCGAGCGCAGAAACAGTTCTGGCAGTAGACTAAAACTATAGAATAGAGCAGTTGGCACACAATAATACAACTCCGTAATGATCTGTTGCTGACTTTAAATACGTGACCTTCCACCATGGTCAGGCGTGAATCTAGGACACTCCAAGTACTTTGCGTGTCATGTCTGTTTTAATTACCTCTTTCTCTTTCCTATATCCTCATCAGCATTAGCAGATTTCCCTATTCCGCATAATTGAGCCATCTATAAACTATTTAGCTAATTTTTGGCTGCCCCCCCCCCCTCTTAAATCATGATAATAGATTTGCGCCCTGCCCTCTTCCCCTTCCTGAAAATGCAGGCTAAATACAGATTTCACGTTCATTCTGTGTTTTTTTTTCAAGAACTCAGTAAGTTCAGTTGCCTATTGCCAACGCAATAATGTGATAAACTGTAAGCTAAAAAATAATCTCTTGATCTATAAAGACAGATTATCAATCAAACAGTTTAATTTTTAAACAAAAAAATGTAATTTGAAAATATATTGTATTTCTAGTGGGCATAAGACTTGCCAATTATCTGAATAAATTTCTTCATTTTGATAAAAATTATAAAAGTTGTGTATTTTTCAAAAATTTAAAAATTTTCAAAAAATAGAAAAAGTTATTTTTTTCATAGATCCAAAAATTTTATTCAAAATTTTCACTAGATACCAAATATATTTCAAAACTATTCTAGCCGAATTTTTGGATTAGCCCAAAATTTAAAAAATTAGAGCTTTTTCAAAATTTCTCTGTTTTTTAACGGAGGCTTAGGTTTCGGCACTCACAGAATCAGAAAATCATAAAATGTTATCAGTGTCTGTCTGTATGCCTGTATGTGTGTTGACAAATCTATTATTTGGCAGACAATTCATCTTTTTGATTGAATGAAACTGCATAAACATTCGTTTTTGTTTGGTTTAAAATAATTTAAAACTTTTTAATTTATTGATGCAACTTTTGGTTTATAATTGGTTATCTAAGGTGAAAATTCAAATATTTGGTTTAAAACAATTCTATTTGATTGGGGATTCTACTATTTTGTTACAAATTACTCATTTCTTTTTGAATTCAATCCGCTGAAAATTAATTGTTTTTTGCGGAAAGCGGAAAAGTAATTTATCATTTGAAAATTTACCGATTTTGTTTTTAATTAAAAACTAATATTTTTTAGTTTAGATCTTAACTATTATGTTGAAAGTTCATTTTTACTAATTGAAAATGAACCAAACTTGTTGAAAATTTACCTATTGAATTTTTATTTGACATCTTATTTTCTTTAGTTGAAAATGTAACTATTCGGTTGTAAATCAATTTATCTTATTAAAAATCTGTCTTTTGATGGAAAATTAATCTTCTTCGTTAAAATTTTGTCTTTTTAGATGAAAAATTCAGGTCTTTAGTTAAAAGTCATGAAGTCATGAGTCATTGAAAAGTCATGTTTCTTGGTCAAATATTGAGCTTCTTCAATTGAAGATTCAACTTTTCAGATTAGAAGTTCCACTGGTTGGATACGAATTCAACTATTTTGTTAAAAATTTCATTACTGTGCTCATAGTTGACAACATTGTCACGTTGGCAGTTGTCAAGTGATCACATTAGAAACACACTATTTTGTTCAAATAATCTCGTTTTCTTAGAAAATTCAACTTTCTTTGCTAAAAATCCACCGTTAGTTCATAATTGATCACTTTGTCACGTTGGCAATTGGCAACTGACCTCACTAGAGGCACATTAATTTGTATCAATGATTTCTTTTTGTTTCT
>NC_046657.1:49761865-49796985 GCF_010883055.1 Belonocnema kinseyi
ACATTTGACCACATTGTCAGGTTGCCAATTGCCAACTGATCTCACTACAAACACACTATTTTGTTTAAATAATTTTGTTTTGTTTAAAATTTTAAATTTTTTGTAAAATTCCTTCTTTAGTTTATATTTAATCCCCTTGTCAAGTTGGCAATTGTCAGCTGTCCTATCCAGAAACAAATTATTTTGTTCAAATAATTTCTTTTATTTTGAAACCTAACTCTTTCGTCAAAAATCCATTATTATCTTATAGTTGACTACCTTGTCACGTTAGCAATTGGCAACTGATTTAACTCCAAACATTTTTTTTTTAAATAATATTTTTTTCTCAAAAGTTTAGCTTTTTTGTTGAAAATCCACCTGTCGCTTATATTTAAACACATTTTCAAGTTGGCAATTGTGAACTGACCTCACAAAAAACACATTATTTTGGTTGAATAATTTCCCTTCGTTTGTAAACCTTTTTTTTAATCCATCTTTAGCTCAGAGTTGTCCACGTTGTCACGCTGGCAATCGACAACTGATTTCACTAAAAACAGTGTTTAGTTTGAATATTTTCTGTTAATTTAACTTTTTTGTTTAAAGGCTATATTAGTTTATGGTTGGCCGCATTGCCACGTTGGCTATTAGCAACTTATCTCGTTGCAAATATATCATTTTATTTAAATGATATTTTGTTGTTAAAAATGCAACATTTTTGTTAAAAATTTACCTTTAGCTCATAGTTTACAACATTTTCACGTCACCATTGTCAACTGATCATACTAAAAATACATTATTTTGCTTAAGAAATCTCGTTTTCCTTGAAAATTAAATTTTTTGTTAAAAAACATCATTGAGCTGATAGTGGACCACTTTTGTACGTTAGCAAATAGCAACTGATATCACTAGAAACACATTATTTGACCGAAATAATCTTGTTTTGTTTAAAAATTTTATTTTTTCGTAGAAATTCATATTTAGCTTACAGATGGTTAAATTGCCACGTTGGCAATTGTCAGGTAAACTCAGTAGAAACAAATTATTTAGATTAATAATTGTGTTTTGCTTGAAAATTTTAATATTTTGTAAAAAATTTTCTTGAGCTTATATTTAACCGCATTGTCAAGTTGGCAATTGTCAGCTGTTCAAACTAGAAACAAATTATAGTGTTTAAATAATTTATTTCATTTAAAAACTTAACTATTTAGTCAAAAAATCATTATGAGCTAACAGTTGATTACATTATAACGTTAGCAATTGACAACTGATTTCAGTGCAAACACATTATTTCATTTAAATATATATTTTTTTTAATTTAACTTTTTGTTCAAACTCCATCTGCAGCTTATATTTAACCACATTGTCAAGTTGGAAATCGTCAACTGACCTCACTAGAAACACATTATTTTGGTTGAATGATTTCGTTTTGTTTGGAAATTTATTTATTTTTAAAAAAATCAATCTTTAGCCTAGAGTTCACCACGTTGTGACGTTGGCAATCGGCAACTGATCTAATTATAAAAACATTGTTTTGTTTGAATCATTCCTTTTTTTTAATACAACTTTTTTGTTAAAAATATATATTTAGCTTATATTACATAAAATTTTCACTTTAGCAATTGTCAGCAGGACTGGTCAGAAGCGCCAAAAAAATGCAGAATAAGCGTCAGATCAGTGTTTAGCCGTCGGCTGCGTTACATTCCATAGTGGGGGTGGGGGGATATGTTTGTTAGCTAGCTGGGGTGGGGTGGTAAATAGCCCAAATTTTTTGACGTGATTTATGGACAGCCCCTTATCGGAGATGTATTTGAGGACCTTTTCATCAGATTGGTTTTCTCGGGTGGAGACGAATCAATTATAATTCCTGCAACTTCGGCACAAAACTCGTTAGCGACACATTTTTTCATTCGAATCTCGAGCTGGTGAGTGACGACTGAAGGTTCTGGAGCCAGCCGGAGCTAAAGTCCATGAAGCTAATTGAAAAGCCGGTCGCCGCTTACAGTTTGCAAAGAATCGCTGTTAACCGCGCTAGTTACATCGACGTCTTCTCGTCCCGATAAAGAAGGGCCCGGAATAGGGCCCTCGGACCCGGACGGGGGCAAAAAATGTCGGAGACACGACGGCCACCGGCCACGTCCCAGCGATGTCCGGGCTTTAATCAATGCATTTAGCCGAATTCCTGTCTGGCCCAAATAAAAGGCGAGGCGCGAGTAAACGCAAAAAACGGGATACGCGCGCCCCCAAGGGGCCGTCCGGGCCTCGCGAATCCTTCTCCCGTTTATGTATTCCGCGAGTGTCTCTACCAAGGGCCTCGTCCACGCGGCGAACTGTCTTTTTTAATTTTTTTTTTCATTCTTCTTTTTTTTTTAAATTTTTTTTTCTATGAACCACCACCAGTTATAGAAGTCGGGAACTGAAAATCCATTTGAAGAGTAAGACGTTCCTGAGCTATCAGAGCCACGCGAAATCCACATAAGCTGCAAAATATTGTTATTATATTTTGTATTTATTATTACTTTTAAAGAAATAAATATTAAATTTTAAATATTGCTTGGAATTCGAAGCATTTGGAAGGGATTTCAAAGTAATTGCTAAGATTTCGAAATATTCTGAAAATAAAAATATTGTAAGATATATTACGACATTTTCATGTAATTTATGGAATGATAAGGAATTTAAATTATTTCAAGGAATTTCCATAGCCTTTAGAACGTTTCTTGATATACTCTGGTATTTTGGATGTATATAAATGGAAAAAAGAATTTCAAGGAATTTGCTACAAATTAAATCGAAAACTTTGATTTGAACTTTTGAGGAAGTATAGCCACAAATTGCTTTTAAAGATGGTTCGCAACGAACCTACGGCCTTGACGATTACATTCTCATTACGAAACTCGCGCTTCACGCTCGATAACTTGTGTCCAATTGAAAAACTTCAGCAAGATAATTTGAAAATCTTGTTAAAATCGACTGAACACAACGCTTTAAGCTTATGGATCTCTTAAAAAACCAAAATTGCCTATTTTTGAAAATGGTCCAACTTTTGGAGCTATTGTCTAATAAAAAAATTTCATGATAATAGTTTCAAAAAACATATATTTTACATCTAGTAGAAATTTGGATTGATATTTCTTAACGTATTAAAAATTTTTTCCTTTTTTAGAAAATTTGAAAAATGTTGAAAATTTCCATGTCTCTTTGACGGGTACCAGAAAATTTGAGACAAGTTTATAAAACTCATACAAAATTTGTATTTAAATGTTGAAAGAGGACAAACTTTTAAAATGTTTGTCTCATCAAAAAATTCAACAGACCTATGTTCACAATTTTTGACAAAAATGTTTAAATTGAAAAAATAATTTTAATTTTGAAAATGCTATACTTTTTTTTTATTTTGTTTGAAAATTTCTGATTAACGAACTTAACCTTCATTTTGAAAACCTTAAGAAGTGTATCAAAGGCTGACTTTATTAGGCAAATCCTTCGAATTAGCGTGGCTGCAACATTCAGGTAACCATACAGATAGACATACAGATAGACATGCATACAGACATACAGACAGACAGACATGCAGATATACATACAGACAGGCATACATACACCCAGCCATACATGCAAACCCAAGCAACAGACATACGGACATGCATACAAACAAACAGACAGACAGACAGGCATGCAGACAGATATACAGACAGACATACATGCAAATATACAGGCAGATAGGTATACAGACAAACTGCTAAAGATACAGTCATGCATAAAGACAGGTACACAGAAGGACATACAGATAGACATACAGACATACAGACAGACACCGATTAAATTTTATGATTTTCGGATTCTGTGAGTGCCGAAACGTAACGATCCGTTAAACAACAAAGATCGATTATTTGGACGATTACATTACCCTCTCATGAATAAGAATGTAAAAAAATTTGTTAGCAAATTCAGGAAATTTACAGGGTGTTAAAAAAATTGAATGCCATACAAAAATTTAATGTTATGTTAGGAGATTTTAGCAGTTTTACAACGGGTTAATGTTTCTTTAAAAAAATTATTATATTTTTTATCAAATTAAAGATTTTTTAACCAAATAATTTATCTTTTAATAAAGAAATGAATATACAAACAAAAAATAATAATTTTATACAAAAGAAAGAAAAGAAAAATCTTCAACAAAAAACAATAGTTTTCTACTAAAGAAAAAAGAAATTCCCACAAAATGCAAGAGTTTGCGACTAAAAAACATAAATAATTTTAGAACACAAAAATTAATTCTCTAGTATGAAATATAAATTTTTAAGTAAATAAATAAATTTACATCACAATAGTTAAATTCTCAAATAAAATAATATAGTTTTATGTTAAGGAAATTAATTATCAATGATAAAAAAAACGAAGTCATAACAATGTAGTTAAATATTCGACCAGATAAATAAATTATTTAGTCACGAAGGTAAATTTATATACAAGATGATTAATTTCTTATCAACAATAAATGAATTTTCAACCAAATACATAAATTTAAACCAAATAGGTAAATCTTTATCTAAAAGAGAGAACTTGAAAACAAAACGTGCGATAGATCTATTTTCATTAAAATATTTACATTTTCCAACAAAAAAATCAATTTCAAACCAAAAAGATGAATCTTCTGTCACAAAAGACAATTTTTCAGCAAAATTTATAAATTTTTAAACAAATAGATAAGTTTTCAAATATAAATACCAATTTTTAAACAAGAATGGAAAATATACATTTTAAAAGGAAAAAATTAAATCCAACTTAAAAAAAAATCACAGTCAAATCATAATTTTTCACCAAAAAAACTACATTTTTAATCACGTAAATACATTTCTGACAAAGAAAATTAATTTTGTAACAAAAATAAAAGAATTTTCAGCAAGAGAAATAAATTGAAGCCAAATAGTAAAATTGGTCCACAAAAGTGAGCAGTTTTCAACCAAAGAAAAGGATATATCAATGAACAAATTTTTAATCAATTTTTAATCTAGGAAGAACAGATTTTCAACAAAAATAGTAAGATTTGCTATCAAATGAATAAATTGTCCAATACGAAGATGAATCATTTCTAACCAATAAAACTAATTTCATAACAAACAGATACGAATTTTCAACATAAAATAATAATTTTGACCGATATAGGAATTTTAAACTCAAAGAAAATATATTAAAAAAATATATTAATTAAATTTCTAGTTGAAGAAATTAATTTTTATCCATAAGAAAACTTAAGTTTTCGACATAGCAGTTTTATTTTCAGCCGCGTAAATTAATTTTCAACTAAAATGGTTCAAGTTTAACAAACAAAAAAAACTAAATTTTCAAATAGAAATGGAAGAGTGAAATTATTATTATTATATTTATTAAATCGTTAATTATTACTATATTTAATTATTTAATTAATAATATAATTGTATTGCAGTTATAAAATGACTGTAAATAAAAAACAGTCATTTCTAAGACAAAGTTCAATTTTCAAACACGTAAATAAATTTCTAACTAAATTTTCAACAACAAAAAAACGAATTTTCAAATACGAAAAAATTATTTTTCCGTAAAAATCCAAATTTTTACTTTACGAAATGAATTTAAAATAAAATGATGAATCTTCCAAAAGAACAAAATTAATTTTAAGTAAGTTAGTTGACCCCCCAACAAAGTAGTTGATTTTTTCCATGAATATAAAAAAAAATTTATTTCAAATAAAAAACCATGGATTTCCAACCAGAAAGACAAAGTGTCAAAAATTAAAAGATTTTTTAGCTATAGAAGATAATTAAAAAAAAGAACAAATTAAAAAAAAATAGCCAGAAATCGGATAGGCAAATTTGGGTTTGAAAAGTTATTTTAAACAAACAAAAAAAACACGCAATTTCTACAAAATTGATCTATTTTTAACAATCTAGTTGAATTTCCCCCCAAAAGAAAAAATCGGAACCAAAATTATGTCTTTCGAACTAACATGTAATACTTGATATTGCCGACCAGGAAAAGATTTTCATTGGTAATATAAAAAAACAAACAGTGGAATTCATATAAAAAAGAACAAATTTGTTTGAAAACATTCAAAACTCACTGCAAATAGCCATATTTGCTTTTAAACAGTTTAAAGATTGTTAAGTATCTTCTAACTTTTTTTACAGGGAAATTTATTTATGAATAATAAAACGTATTACTGAATCCCTTCGGAATCCCTTGAAAAATATTGAAATTGGTTTAAATTTTCGAAACCCTTAAATCTCTTGAAATGTTTTTAAATCTCATTATGTCACTTAAAATTTCTTAAAATACACTGAAATTTCACTAAAATGTTTAAAATCATTCAAATCCCTCAAAATATTTTCAAATCCCAAATTTTTTTGAATCTGGTCCATGTTCAGATATCAAGTTGGCAACCCTTATATTCAGGGGTACTTAAAATAATTTTGTTTTTACTTATTCTATTGTTGTCTCTATTAAGAGCCTCATCCGCATGGCGGGCTGTCTTTCTTCTTTTTTTCAATTTTCTTTTAATCACCCATCACTAGTTATAGAAGTCCAAAGAAGCTTTAGTCTTTCTAAAGGGTACGAAGCTTCTAAAAATATTTTTAAATTTGATGAATCTTCTAATTTTCACTTAAGATATTTGTTTAATTTAATTTAAATAATTATTCTCTAATTTGTGACTCTCATTGTTCTCACCAAGTTTTGAACACCAACCTTCATTCCCACGCTGCACGACCAAGACATTGACCTAACAACTTGCCAACTTTGCTTCTTCCTCTTCTATTCTTCTATTCTTCGCACTTTCCTTCTTTGATTTATTTGTCGATACTAGCGATAACCCTATCGATTCAGTTCCTAGATCCACATCGTTTTCAAAAGGAAACCTTATCAGCAATTGTCCAAGAAAAAACGAACCCTTTATGTCAGCCTCGATATCTTTACGTAACCGGAAGTCTCAGATAACGCCTTTACAACCTGTGAAAACCCGCCTTCGAGTGAAAGACACTCCTACAAAAACGTTAAGACTTCACCAGACAGTAACTCTAAAAGTAAATAGCTTTTTGTTTTTTTATTTAAGGCTGTGTTATTAGTTTCTTTTTTTAAAGTTAGAGCCGGTTTTTCATAAGTCGATCCAAAGAGTCAACACTCACGTTCTGGCATCAAAGTGCCAAAGGAAAGAGAAGACTGTTTATTTTTGAGAAAAATACACCTATTCCATCTGTTTGAGAGCCAGCATTCTGCGTTCTGAAGTCTCATATTTCCACTTCTTTAATTGTTCTTCATTAATTACGTTGGCAATTTACAACTAACCTCACTAGAAATGCATTATTTTGTTTAAATTCTTTTTTTTAATTTAACTGTTTTTTTGGAAATCCCTCTTTCTGTTATAAAAGTTTATTTTTAAGTTTGAAGTCCACTAAATTGTCACGTTGGCAATTAGGAACTGATCTGACTAGAAACTTACTATATTCTTTATATCATCTTTTTTTAAATTCAACTGTTTTGTGAAAAATCGGTCTTTTGTGATTAAAAGTTTATTTCTTAGCTTATAGCTTACAGATTGTCACGTCAGAAACTGGCAACTAATCCCACTAAAAACACACTAATTTGTTTAAATTACCTTTTCTTTTTTTCAATTCCCAGTCTTGTTAAAAATCCTTCTTTTTTATTTAAAGTTTATGTTTTAGCTTATAGTGGACACTTTCTCACGTTGGCAACTGGCAATTAATTTTACTAGGAACACACTATTTTATTTCAAATATCTTTCTTTTTTTTTAAATTCACTGTTTTGTTAACAATGCGCCTTTTTTACTGTAAGTTCATTTTTTACCTTATAGTTCATTACGTTGTCATGTTGGTAATAAGAAACAGAAGTTATTAGAAACACACTATTTTGTTTACATTATCTTTTTTATTTAAAACTGCAGCTGTTTTGTTAAGAATCGGCCTTTTTGATGAAAGTTTATTTTCAGCTTATAGTTGACACTTTTTTTAAGTTGGCAATTGGCAACCTTTCACTCTTAAAAACACACTGTATCGTTTAAATAATATTTTTTGTTTAAAAATTCAGATCTTAAAAATAAATTTTTTTATTAACTTTATTTAAACATAATTTTTTTTAAATTTTAATTAAGTCATGGTTGTTTTAATAATACTTGATTCTTAGTATTTTGAAGTACTTATCTAAAACGTACTGTATTTTATTCTGCAGTGGTGCTCTATAAAAAATTTGTCACGTGACTCGTAAATTTAATTATTTGCTTAAAAATATAACTACTCTTCCTCGAATTTTAATATTTTTTGTTTTTAAACTTGACCACTATGTTGCAAATGCATCCTTAAAGCTAAGAATCCAACTGTCCGGCCAAAAGATGAACTATTTTGTGCAAAATTTGTTTAATTTTTGCTTGAATATTAATTTCTTAAACTGAATCTTAGTTGTTATCGGGTGCAAAATTGTTCAGTTTTTTCAAAATCCGCTTCTTGGACTTGAAAATTCAACAATTTGGTAGAAAATGTAACTATTTACGAGATTCAATTCCTTGGGTGAAAATTTACCTTTTTTTCAAAGAATATATTGTTACAATTAAACTGGTTAAAAATGTTTTTAAAACCATTTATTGAGAATTAAAAATTAACTAATCTATTTTTGGTTAAAAAACTTGTATTTTTGAGTTTAAAAATGTATTGTTTACAGAAAAATTAGAGTTTTCAGCTAGGCCACTTATTTCTTGTTAAAAATTTTAATATTTTGTTAAAAATTCTACTATGCTTTAAAAGCCTATTTTTTGTGTGCCAACCAACTTTTTTGTAGAAAATTTACTTGTCTTTTGAAAAGAATTTCTTTCTAACTTACAAACTCAACTATTTAGTTGCGAATTGAACTTTTTTGTTTGAATTTGAATTTCATTGTTTCAAAATTCTACAATTTAGTTGAAAATACACCTTTTCAGGTTTAAGATTCAAATATTTGGTTTAAAATTTTACTATTTTGTTGGGTATTATTTTTTGTTGTGTAAATTCTACGTTTATGATAGAAAACTGATCTTTCTTGGTTAGCAATATACTTCTTTGTTAGAAATTTAGCTGTCCTCAAAATAATTTGTTCGTTTGGCTTAAAAATTTGAATACCTTTTTCAAAGATCATCTATTTTGTTTAAAATTCATCCCTTTTGCGGAAAATGTCAACTAGTTGGTTTTTATATTTTATATGCAATTCTGTACGGTATCAAAATTAATTTTATTCAAGAGAATTTACTCGATCAGTTCAAGTTGTCATCAAATTGTCAGGTTAGTAATTCGCATTTAAAATTACTAGAAACAGTCTCTTTTGTTTAAATTATCCTTTTTATTTAGAAATTCAACTATTTTTGTTAAAAATCTGTCCTTTTTTATTTAAAGTTTATTTTTTATTTTATAATCCACCACATTTTAGCGTTGGCAATTTGCAACTGAATTTAATAGATATGCACAGAAACACAGAATATGGAATATGGTTCATTCCTTTAGAAAAGAAACTGCTTTCATTTTAGGTTGAACTTTCTGTTTTTTTTTAAATTATTCTCTATTTATTGCTTAATCTTCTAGTTTCCAAAAAGGCAACTGAAATTCGTCGCTATCTTACTTTAGTGAAAGGGGAGCGGGGGAGTTAAGATTAGTCTGAAATTGTTAACGTAGTTTGTGGAGGGTCCCAAAGAGAATCGTTAAACATTTTAGGACCTCTCTTGATTATTTCCCTTGGAAAGATATCGGTTTGCTTTTATATTGAACACTTTGTTTTTAGTATTGATCCAAAAGGATCTGCAATCGAGCCTTGAGCTCGAGTTTATGTAATGAAAAAGAAGAAAGAGGCTTAATGAGGCTTAATGAAAAAAGGAAAGAAAGAGAAAGAGACGGGTACTTATTTGTTAATTTTATTAGAGAAAACTGACTCTTTAATAATCCCCCTATTTCAGTGAGAAGTCAGCCCATTTTAGCTGGGTTTAGAAGTAGAAATTCGGGCTGTAGAGTCTAATACTTAAAATTTATAATTCGTCTTGATGCATTGCCAAACCTTACAATTGCCCAAACAGTCAAGTTGGCAATTGTCAACTAAAGTTCTTGTTTAGCCAACTGCTATCTTACTATTATGGAAGGGGGAGCAAAAAAGGCCTGAATTTTTTAACGCAAGTAATGCAGGGCCACATAGAGACTCCTACAAAAATTTTAAAACCCTTCAAACATTTCGAAAAGATACTGCTTTCCTTTTATATTGTTTCTGTGATCAAGTTTCTGTGATGAAAAAGAATAAAGAGGTTTAGAAGTTGAAGGCCTTACTAGTCTACCATAAAGTACGATATCAACTTGACTGGTTCTTATTTGTTAATTTTCTCAAAGAGAACTGATTCTTTCATAATTCTCCTATTGCAATTAAAGCCAGCCTATTTTATCTGGTTTTAGAACTAGAAGTTAGGGCTCTAAAGTCTAATACTTCACATTTTTAATTAGTCTTGATTCTTTGCCGAAGCTTACATTTGGCCGAATAGTCAAGTTGGCAATTGGCAACTGTCGTTTTTGTTTAGCCAACAATTATCTCACTTTTGTGGAAGGGGAAGTCGAAAATCCCCAAAATTATTAACGCGGTTAATGGAGGACCACATGGAGATTCCTAAAAAAATGTTAGGACCTCTCCTGATCATACCTTTTGAGAAGATACCGCTTCCTTTTATATTGAACACTCTGTTATTAGTTTTGTTTGTTTTGTCAAGTCAGAGTCGAGATTCCAAAGTCGATCCAAACGGATCAGCAATCGCGTTGTGGGCACGAGTTTGTCAAAGGAAAGAGAAGACCCAGGTTGAGGAGGCTGAGGACCTTAGTACATCTACAAGTTTCAGTTTTAGCTCTTTCATTGAGAGTCAGCGAGTCCGCCCGCTGCCGTGCTTCCTGCTCTCGTACTCTCTATCTCTGCGGACATCTCCTGCGGCAAGAGGTTGCCGCTGAAACCCCGACAAATAAATCTCAGACCGTCTCCTTTTCTTATACATTATACCCTGCCTCCTTCCCTCTCATGGCTGATGGCTCCCTAGCTGACTGACTGCATTGAGATCCGAATCGCACATCCGCACGTTTCCTTCAGAAAAGCAGCATCTGTGCCTCGCGCCCAGAATTCTAAAATCAATCGGACAGTGAAAAAAACAGAAAACCACTCTCCTGGAAGAATAGGTGTTGATGATAGACTCACGGATCCAAACTCGGATACAAATTGAATACTGAAATATTCTGAAAGCATCAAGTCCTCTTAATGGCTCTACCGATATTAATCAATGGGCCAATTGCCAACGTGACAGTGTGATGAACTGCAAGCTTCGGGGACGAATCAAGAATAATTGAAAATATAAGACTTTACAGATAGGATGCTAGTTCTTAAAATAGAGAAAATGTGGCTGCTTTTTCACGAAATTTGAGAATTGATAGGAAAATAAATTATCTAAAATGGAGTTAAGCAGTTAAGTTTTCGACCTCGAAACACAAATTATGAACCCAATCATTTAAATTAAAAAATAATAACTTGAATAACAAAGTATTTGGATTTTTAAAGAAAAAAGATGATTTTTTAACAAGGGAAATGAGTTCTCAACTGAAAAATATTATTTTTAACTGTAAAAGATAACATTTTCTCTAAAATAGATAAATATCCACACACAAAAATAGATGAATTTTCTGAAAAAAGGTTTGAATTTTTAATTAGAAATTATTTTTGAGTAGATAAAAACAAAAGTCCAATACAATTTTTGACTTACTAAACGAAGAAGATTCATTCTTTAAGAAACAATTGAATTTTTCCCAGAAATTTGCAATTTTCAAGTAAAAAGATAGATTTTGAAATAAAAAAACTGAATTTTAAACCGAAATTGGAATAGTTCATTCGCAGTTGAAAAAAATTTATTCGCAGGAAAGAAACAAAATTTGAACAAGTCAGTATAATTTTACACAAATTAGTTGTAGTTTTTAATTTAAAATATTAATTTTATTTCAAAAAGGACAAATTTACAACAAATAAAATAAAATACATAAATTTTTTATCAAAACTTTGAATTTTCTTAAAAACCGATCAATTTTCAACTAGTAATAAGGTCATTAGTTTTTCAATGAAAAATTTAATTTGTAAACACAAAGAAACAAATATTAAACAAAATAATAAAATATTTGTGAGAATAATAGAATTAATAACAAGAAAAGGTGAATTTTCTAGAAAACAGTTGCATTTTTTAGTCAATAAGATGAATTTTGTACAAAAAAAAATATAATTTTTAATACAAAAATGTGAATTTTTAACAAAAAAGTTGTTTTTTGTCCGTTTGGATCATTTTTAAACCTGTAATTGATTTTTAAATTAAAAATAATAAATTTTTAACCCAAAATGAAAAAGTGAAATTTACAGTTTAAAAAAGGTTGAGATGCAACCAAAAAAACCTAATTTCAAACAAAATAGTTTGATTTCACTTAAGCTACTTCAGTTTTTAATGAACAAGATTAATTGTCTACCATAAAAGACCAATTTTTAACTTTTAAAAAAATCGATTTTCAACCAATAATAATTAAATTCAAAATTTTAAAATTATTTTTTAACCTATAAAGAACTGAGTTTCAACGATATAGTTGAATTTTTTACAAAAATAATCGACTCATTAACAAGAAAAGAAGAATTTTGGAAAAAACCATTTTAATTTGTATTCAAAAATACAAAATGTCTTACAAAAAATCTAATAATCAACCCGAAAGCATAAATTTTGAAGAAGAAAGTTAATTTTCGACAAAATATTCAATTTTTAAACTAAAATCATTAATTTCTCAGGAAAAATGCAATAGTTAAATTTTTAGTTAAAACGTTTAATTTTTATAAAAAGAAAGCTAATTTTCAACATAATGGTTTCATTTTGAATCAAATAGTTAAACTGACAACAATAAAAATTTGCTACAAAGAAAAATAAATTTACAATCAAATACACAAATTTCGAAAAAGCTGAATTGAAAAAAAAAACAGTTTAATTTTTAAGGAAATTGTTAAGTTTTTGATGAAAAAAGGCGAGTTTATAAACTAATACATAGATTTTCATCCGAAACGTTGAATTTTTCACTAAAAACGATCTTCCATCAAGCAAAAATATAAAAATAAAATTATCGATAAAAAATAAATTTTCCAAAAAATATACAAATTTCATTAAGATAGTTTAATCTTCACCTATTAAAATAAACATTTTATAAAGTTTTTCAAATAAGTATTTCAATTTACAATGAAAAAGATCAATTCTTGACGAGAAATTTAATGAATGAATTTTTAGATGAAAATAAAGAATTTTCAATCAAAAAAGATTAATTTTCAATTTCAAATTCACTAATCAAACTTTTAACTGAAACCAATCAATTCTTAACCGAAACCGAAATAATTGAATTCTTAGCTAAGAAAATTAATTTTATAATGACAAAATATGTGCTGAATAATGCAAAAAGGCAAATTTGGAGATTTCTATATTAAAAAAATACAACTATTAAATCTTGCCATTATTGTGCATTGAGGATACGAATTTGTAAAATTATTTTTCATTCAAGAAATGTACTTGTTCAATAATTTTACACTGAAGAAATTAAATTTTATAATTATTGTTAAACATTTCAGAAATGCAATTCTTAAAAATTGAAAAGAGCAAGGAAAAAATTCTATAAAATAAAAATTTTCGACTGATATTTTTTCGATATCCTTTTTTGAATCTCGCAGGTGGTTTTGATTGAAATCGAAGTTTTCAAAGTCTGGCTAATAACCGTCTTTACGTGTGACGATTGTCCGTCACGGGTACTTTCGCTGGCAGTCAAGTCCCCTAATTTCTTATCTGCAATTTATAGACCATCTCCGAAACGAAGTGTTTCTTTTTTTTTTTTTTTGACAGGTGCTTCGAGTCCTGTGTCTATAGCCGGAGGTTCCATCTTTCAACGATTGCACCTGTGTAGAAACCACGTTTCTAAAAGTCGAGTCCCAAATTACCGTTATTAGCCTTCACGGTGCTTTGAACTTTTAATTTGTGATAGTCTTTAAATTTTTCCTATAATTTGATACATCATTCTATATCTATATTTCAAATAGAAGAAATTAGAATCAATACGATAATAACAATAATTTTACTTAAAAGAATTTATTCCGCCTTGTCACGTTGACAAATTGGAAACTAATATTATTAGTAACAAACTATATTATAGAAATCATCTTTTTGGATTGAAAGTTCATTTTTTCGCTTAAAGTTTGCCACATTTTCACGTTGGCAATGTCAAACTAAACTTAGTACAAGCACATTATTTTGTTAAAATAATATTTTCTGATTGAAAATTCAACGGTTTTGTTAAAAATCCATCTCATTCTTTTAGTAGTTCATTTTTTAGCTCATAATTTACCTCATTGTTAAGTAGGTAATTGGCAACTGATCCCACTGAAAACACTCTATGTTCTTAAAATTTATTTTTCCGTTTATAAATTCTACTATTTTGTTAAAAACTTGTCAGTATTTTGTGTAAATAATATTTCATGTTTGAAAATTCAACTGTTTCGTTTTAAAACGTCTTTTATTAAAAGATTGTTTTTCAGCGTATAGTTGGTCACATTGTTACGTTGGCAAATGCCCACTTAACTCACTAGAAACACTCTATTATAAAAAAATTTCTGTATACTTAACTGTTTTATTAAAAGCCCGATTTTATTTATTAGAAGCTAATATTTCAGCTCATTGTCACGTTGGCAATTGGAAATTGAACTCACTTGAAACACACTATTTTGCTTGAATGATACTCTTCTATTTTTGAAAGTTCGACTGTTTCGTTAAAAACCCGTCTTTTTATTAAAAGTTTATTTTTCAGCTTATAGTTGGTCACATTGTTATGTTGGCGATTGCCTACTTAACTCACTAGAAACACACTATTTAAATAGAAAATATTTTTTCCTGTATATTCAACCGTTTTGTTGAAAGGCCGTTTTTATTTATGTAAAGTTTATCTTTTAGGTCTTTATCAAGTTGGCTATTGGCAACTGAACTTACTTGAAACACTATTTTGTTTACATGATAATCTTACATTTTTAAAATTTCGACTATTTCGTTAAAAAACCGTCTTTTCATTAAAAGTTTATTTTTCAGCCTATAGTTGGTCACATTTTTACGTTGGCAATTACCAACTTAACTCACTAGATACACGCTATTTAATTTTTTTTAATTTTCTGTATTTTCAACTGTTTTGTTAACAATCCGTTTTTATTTATTGAAAGCTATTATTTTATCTCGTCGTCACGTTGGCAATTCACAACTGAACTCACTTAAACCACATTATTTTGTGGAAATAATCCTTTCTGGGTGAAAATTCAACTGTCCTATGGTTGAAAATTGGTCGCAGCTTCCCATAGAGTGATAAAAAAAGTGTAACAGGCACGTTCGAGGGATCTCTTTACATTATTGGATGTAAACATTCCTAGCTATTAATTCACAGTAATCGTGCCGAATTCGAGTGGAGCTCATTTATGGCTTTTAGCATTTTTTTAATCTTCAAATATTGTAATTATTTAAACAATTTTCATAAATGGCTCTTCTTTAAAGAATACGTTTAATTGATTATGTTGCGTTGTAAATTTACAACAACCATTAATTATTTAAACAATTTTAATTTAGTAATTAAGTGTTTGCCCTTTTTTCTAGGAGTCAATTTGTTTCACGGAGTCAACTAACTCTTTTCTATGTTGCTTTGCAAATTTAAAAGACCTAATAATTATTTAAACAATTTCGATCAAAAAACTAAAAGTGAATTTTTTTCTACGAGTTCTGCCAGTAAATTTGTTTACGGAGTCAACTAAGAATGTCTATCGGATGACTCTTTTCTATATTGCTTCGCAAATTTACAAAAACTTTAAATTATTTAACAATTTTAAATAAAAGAATAAGAGTTTGGCCTTTTTTCTACAAGTAAATCTGTTTAGGAAGGTAACCGAAAATGCCTTTTCGATGACTGTTTTCTATTTTGCTTTGTAAATTTACAAGATATATTAGTTATTTAAACAATTTTAATTTAAAAATTAAGAGTTTGACGTTTATCCTACGAGTTAATTTGTTTTCGAAATCAACTAAGAATGTCTATCTGATGACTCTTTTCTATATTGCTTTGCAAATTTACGGAAACTATTAATTATTTAAACAATTTTATTCAAAAAATTAAGTGTTTGCCCTTTTATCTACAAGTAAATGTTTACGAAGTCAACTAAGAATGTCTATCCGATTACTAATTTCTATTTTGCTTTGTAAATTTACAAGACATTTTAGTTATTTAAACAATTTTAAATAAAAAATTAAGAATTTGACCTTTATCCTACGTGTTAATTTGTTTTAGAAATCAACTAGGAATGTCCATTCGATGACTTTTTTCTATGTTGCTTTGTAAATTTATAAGAACTATTCATTATTTACAGAATTTCAATTGAAACATTAAAAGTTTGCTTTTATTTTTGCGAGTAGCCTTCATTTTTCACCATAATTAACTAAGAATATCTTTCCGATAACTTTTTTTCTCTCCTGCTTTGAAAATTTACAACTATTAATTATTTAAAAAATGTTTATCAACTAAGAATGTCTTTCGATGATCATTTTCCACATTGCTTGGTAAATTTATAATAATTATTAATCATTCAAACAATTTTCATAAACATATTGAGAGTCGGGGCATTATTCAAATTTGTTTACGAAGTTAACTAAGATTGTCTTTGTGATGACTCTTTTTACGAGTTTGCTCTACTCGCATTTGCCTAAACATTTGGTCAGATAAGAGGAAAACTGCAGAAAACCACCTCCCGAGTTTAGTCGGGTTTTCAAAATTCGAGCACACAACCTGGTCTTTCGTCATATATGGTACCTATGCGGAGTCGTGTATAAATAGAAGTTATTGAAGTAAAAATAATTATCGTCGTATTTTCTTGAACTTTATTTCAAAATAGAATAATTACAAGTAAATTAATGGGTCGCGATCGTAGCGCGCGTAAGTTCTAGTTTTGGCCACATTGTCACGTTGGCAATTGGCAACTGAACTAACTATAATCAACCTATTTTTAATAATGTTATCTTCAGAAAATGATAAAATTATACGATTTTTCTGAAATATTCAACATTTTGTAATTCATTTGTTGAACTTTATAAATTGTATACAAAAATTATTAATGTTCATAAATATTTTCTCCTATGATAATGTTAGATATTTTCGGATTTGTTATAAATTTTTCAACTTTTTCTCAAATTTTTCTTTTGAAAAGTAATCATTAGTGCAGGTCAACAAAAATAATTGTTTAAACTATTTATTATCCCTGAGAACTATAGTCTAATAGATAATTGATAGAAATTTGCGTTTTTTTAGACTGTCAACTTTCATTCTGTTTTTTATCTATGAAAAATAATAAATAATGTAGAAAATTATTTTATGAATAATCAATTTCTTTTTACTGAATACATTTTTTATATAGCAGATATTTAAAATATTTCTCAAACTTCCTGTATGTATCATATTAAATTTAAATTTTCCTTGCAGTGTTGACTTAAAGCTTTTTTTCTTAAATTCAAAATTTTTTATTATTCGTTCAGTATTTAATATAATTTCCTTCAGATGAAAAGTCGGCTTTATGGTTGAAAATTAATGTATTTTGATCAAAATTTGTCCCTTTTGGTAGAAAATTATTATTCTTAATTGAAAATTCAGTTTCTGGTTATTGAAAATTGACCTTTCCAGGTTCAAAATGAATTTCTTTTTAGTTGAAAATTAAACTCCTTTGGTAAAATATTAAACTAGTTGATTCAAAAGTATTATATTTTAAATCTGAAATGTAACTATACCATTTATTGTTGAAAATTGTTCTATTATAAGTTGAAAAGTGAACTATTTGATTGAAATTAAGATTTTTCGTTGAGAAGTTGACTATCTCAGTTGAATATTCATCATTTTAGTTGAACATTCCAATGTTTGTTTGCAAAATTAACTATTTTTATAAAATTCGTTATTTTTTTGGTAAAAAATATCTTTTTAAATTGAAAATTGAATTCTAACTTTAATTGAATAAATTTAAATTCCAATTTAAATTTAATTCTAATTTAACTTTTTTGTTGCAAAAATTGTAGTATTTTTCTATTTTCAGACTGAAAATTTACCAATGCCAGTTTAAGATTCATCATTTTAGTTGAAATATTAATCTTTTTGCTTCTGAATTAAACGTTGAAAACTAATTTTTGAACTGAAAATTTGATAATTTCATTTTTGGTGTGGAATTTCTCATTTTTTTGTTGAAAATTTAACTATGCGAACCACATTTTAACCATTTCATTTTTCGTGTTATTAAAAGTTTTGTGTTTTTGTTTAACTTTTTTTTGTTGAAAACCGTTTTTTTCTTTGTTTAAAAATTAATTTTTAAACAACAAATTTAACTTTTTAACTTTTGGTAGAAAATTCAGCCTGCTCAGTTGAAAATAACACTACTTCATTAAACATCTATGTTTGTTGGTCATAATTTTAACTAATACGATGAAAATTGTGTTATTTTGTTGAGAAATTGTATTTTCCGGTAGAAAATGATTTGTTATTAAATAAATAAAATGTTATTCTTCCTTTCTTTAATTATTGATTAACTCTATTGTTGAATAGTTCTTTTGTTTAAATTTAATGTTTTGAACTGAAATCTTATCTGTTTAATTTTTTGTGTAGAGTTTATCCTTTTTATTTTAAGATTAACATATTTGATTGAAAATTCGTCTTTTTCGCTTGAATTCAACGACACTTTTATCAAATCAAATCTTTTCTGGTAGAATCAGCAACTATTGAATCTTTACAAAAATTAATTTTTTGAACTGTTCCATTTTTTTCAAAATTTTTTTTTCTTTGTTTTCGAAAATTAAATTATTTTTCTGATACTCCTTCTTTTTTCGGGGGGAGGGGGGTGGGGTTAAAAATTAATCTTTAGTGGTTGAAAATTCATCTTATCATTTTTCAAAATGTAGAATGTATGAGAGAGAAAGAGAGAAAAAGAAAGAGAGAGAGAAACTGACGCAGAAGCGAACGTGACGCGACAGGAGCACGTGCGAGATTGTACGTAGAGTCGCATGAGTATAGACAGTCGCATGAGCATGGGGCATGGGCTGCCGGATAGCATGGGCTGCCGCATGAGTATAGTCTGTCGCATTCGGACCGTTATGGACTCTTTTGGACGAGCCACTCGCCCACGATTCCTCACTGCGCTGCGTAAAAAACAAAGCGACACGCGAAACTATGCATTGTCCTGGCGAGGGGAAGTCCTGAATTACAATGGGCAGAGCAAAATGGTTGAGTAGCCTGAGTTATACCGGTTCCCAAACTCCCTGAGCCTTCTCCTCCACTCTTCAATCCGAAACAAACCTCAATGAAAAAACCTGTTACGGATTCAGAGAAACATCCATTCTCAAATTAGAAGTAAAATTTAAGAGTATAAAGAGAAATTGTACAACCGTGCACTCGCCAAATTAAATTTTACATTTAAGAGTACATTTTATAAACAAATGTAAATTAAAAATATATAATTTTGCGTAAAAAGTGCACAAGATGGTTTCTAAAGAAGTATGTTCTTTAAAAAGTGTTCCTAAAAACAAAGACTCAAAAAAATTCATCTTGTGAAGAGGAGGCCTTAAAGGCCTCCTCTTCAGGGAAATTTTAATAGGAATCTAATAAGGAATATTTATGTGTATTTTATATTAACATTTAACTATCTTTGATATTTCTGAGAATTGAATGTAAATTTAAAGATAAGATGCAATAGTTGAATAAATTCTGAAGATTGTCGGTTTGAGATGTCAATTAAAGTTGATTTTCTTTTAAATGTGCAATCATTTCTCAGAAATATTTCAGATGAACAAATTTTTATAAGTCCTTAATAATTAACTTCAAATTCATTTATACTTTTTTAATAATATTAGCACAAAATTCAAACATTCTTTATTAGTTTCCTATTAAAATTTCCATGAAGAGGAGGCCTAAAAGGTATCCTCTAAAAAACCTAATTTCTTTAAGTATTTGTTTTTAAAAACAGTTTTTGGAAATACATTCTTCTTTTTAAGCCCTCTTGCGAATTCTTTTGCACAATTCGATTCTTCAAAACATATTTGTTTAAAAAAAGGATCTTAAAATATTTAACAAGCAGAGACATTGTGTCGTTATCTAACGTTCGGTTCTTTTACCGTTCTCAAAAGTTCGAATCTTGGGTAAACCAATAAAAAGATTAACATTTACTTCATATGAAGCGTCTATTAATTACCCAACTAATTTTTTTTGTGGGAGTGGGGGATTCGGAAAAATGTTACATCGTTTACCTAGGGAAATATTACATTTTTTTATTAGGAAGCTGAAAACAAATTTCAAAATTAATTAAAATTTTTAAACCATTTTTTTAAAATTGCAACAGAATTTAATTTTCCAAAATTTTCCAAAATTATTATGGAAGATTTCAGAGCACATTTTTGTAATTTTGCAAAATTTAAAAACATTTGGAAAATTTAAATCATTAAAAAAAAGAATTCAAAAATAATTTAAGTTTCAAAAAGATGCCAAAAATGTAAAACAAAGGGTACTTTAAGACAATCTTTAAAAAGATTTTTAAAAATTTCTGAAATTGCCGAGAGAGAAACTTGAAAATTTTAAACTATTCAGGAATTTCCTAATTTAGGAATTTTTTTAATTGCAAATTTTGAAATTTTCCGATTCAAGAATTTTATTTTTTTAACAATTATTATTCAGTCTTTTTCTAAATTCGGCAATGTTATGAACTATTTGGAAATTTTATTATTTGGTAATTTCTGGATGCACGAATTTTATTATTCTGGAATTTTATAATTCAGACATTTTAATATTGTGGAATTTTCTAATTGGGGAATTTCATTATTTGGAAATTCCATAATATTTGGACATTTTTTTATTTAAGAATTTTCCAATTCGGTAATCTTTCAATTTGGCAGTATTTATAAATTATTCGGAAATTTTATTTTATCGAAATTTCTAATTCAGAAATTTTCTTATTTGCCAATATTCCAATTAAAGAATTTTATTTTTCGGATATTTCAGTCTTTGATAATTTTACTATTCTGTTATTTTCTTATTTAGAAATTTTCGAATTTGGGAATTTTCTTAGTCTGAAATTTCCTAATTATTTAATATTATAAACTTTTAGGGAATCTCATTATTTGGGAATATTATAAATTATGCATTTTATTAGTTCGAATTTTCCAATTGGAAACTTCTATTTTTCAAAAACTTTAATTTTTGTAAATTTTAATATTCGAGAATTTATTAATTTGGTAATATCATTAACTATTTGAGATGTTTCTTTTATGGGAATTTTATTACTTAGAAATTTTCCAATTTTAGTAAATTTAGTAATTGCAGACTTTTGTCATTCGGAAATTTTATTATTTGTGATTCTCGCGATTCAGGAATTTTATTGTTCTGGAATTTTCCAATTGAGGAATTTCATTATTCGGAAATTTTATTATTTGGAAACTTTATTACTCGAGATTTTTCGAATTCAGTAATATTATAAACTATTCGGGAATTTTATTATGTGGGAATTTTATCATTTGGGAATTTCCCATTCCGAAAATATTGTAAGCTGTTAAGAAATTTGATTATTTACGAATTTTACAATTTGATCATTTTCCAAATTCGATAATATTACGAACTTTTCGAGAATTTTATTATTTGGGAATTTTCGATTTCAGGACTTTCTTAATTCTGTAATATTATAAACTATTTGGGAAGTTTATTGTATGCAAATTTTATTATTTTAGAATTTTCCAACTCGGAAATTATGTTATTCGTTAATTTGATTATTCAGGAATTTTCTAATTCAGAAATTAGCCAATTGGGAAAATTTATTATTTGGGAGTCTTCTAATTCAGGAATTTTATCATCCTGAAATTTTCCAATAGTGGGATTTCATTATTTGGAAATTTCCTAATTGTGGAATTTCATTATTAGGAAATTTGAATATTTGGAAATCTTATTATTCTAAAATTTTCCAAAGAGATAATTTTTTAGTTTGCTAACATTATAAACTATTCGCGAATGTTATCGTATGGGAATTTTATTATTTGGGAAATTTTCAGTCCGGAAGTCTTACTAATCGGTAATTTGATTATTCGGGAATTTTCCAATTCGGGAATTTCCTTTGAGAAATATTGTGATCTGTTGAGGAATTTTATTATTCGGGAATTTTCGAATTCAGGAATTTTATTATTCAGTAATTTTCCAATTTGTTATTATTTGAAGCTGTTGTGGTACTTTCTTACAAGGGAATTTTTCGATTTGGGAATTTTGTTATTCGGGAATGTTCCAATTTGAAAATTTTACAGTGACGTGAAGTTTATTTCTCGGGGTTTTGCAGTCGGCCCATTTCAAATTAACTTTCGAACCAGGAAGAAAAAATTAATGAAAGCCGGATAGGAAGCTATTAGATTGACATTTTTTGTTCTAATTCGATCACGTTGATAAGATCTAGGGCTCAAGTAGTAGCCGGATCAAGATCGTCTTAGTAGCGATCCGATAAGAGCAGCAACCAAGTTTCTCGGTGCCATTTTTATTTTGAAATTTATAAAGCTTCACTAATTAAATTATCAATTCAATCCTTTTCATTTAATAGAACCCGTCTTAGGGGTTTTTTTAGCGACTTTAGTTGAGTTTATACTGGATACCTTTGCTTCCAGGAATCCATTCACGCGAGACTAAAGTCGAGAACTCATATCCCGTGAGAACCCGGAAAATTACGGTCAATGAAATCAACATTTTAAAAAAAATTTTCACAAAAAAATTAAAAATTCTATTAAAAATTTCGGAAAAATTCGGTAAGGGGCTGTCCATAAACTAACTTACCAATTTATAGAGAATTAAAAATTTTTATAAATACATATTTTTGGTGGAAACCGTAAACTTTTTTTGGAACTGCGTCTTTTTGAATTAAAAAAATCGATCTCTTTTGGAAAAAATTTCATTTCGCTTTAATGGTGCAAATTTTGTTCTAAAAATTAGTCTGTTTAGGTTAAAACTGGTCTCGATTTAAAATAAAAATCTTTTTTGTTTAAATGTCAACTAATACCTTTTTAGTATTTTAGACGAAATCCGTGCACGATTTCTTGGAAAAATTGGATCGATATTTTTCTATTTTAAGAAAATTAAATAAAAAAAGAATGTAAAAAAAAAGTTTCAACAATTTTAAGAATTTTCGAAAAAGTCCCGTGAAAACCCGCAAAGTTACGCGCAATGAAAACAACTTTTTTTAAATTTTTTGACAAATACGCTTGAAAATTCTTTTTGAAATTTGGGGAAAATGCGATAAGGGCTGTTCATAAACTAGATTACTAATTTGAGGAAAATAGAACTATTTGTTTAAAAATTTATCATTTTTAGTTGAAAATTCGTCCTTTTTAGTAAAAAAATTAATTTTTTAAACGATCTTTTTTTTGCTTCAACTATTTAATTGACTTTTTTGTTTGAAAATCAACTGTTTCGTGTTTACTCTAATGTTTAACTATTTTATTAATACTACTAATACTATTTTTTTAAATATTTTTTTATTCCTCTGTTGCGAAGAAATTACTCTCTAGAACAATGGCTAAAAAAAATTAAAGTCAAATTATTTATTCATCATTCAAGTTAGAAATAAACTAATTTGCTAAAAATTCGCATTTTCCGTTAAAAAATTAAAGGGTTTTATTTAGAAAATTGTATTTTGAAAATAAAAATTCAAAAATTTGTTACAAAATAAACTATTTTTAAAAAACTAGCTTTATTATTGATAATATTTATTTTTGGTTGCAACTGGTTAAATATTTTTTCTTTAGTAAAGAATCATCTGTTTCGTTAAAAATTTATTTCTGGTTCAAAATTAAACTACTTCCAATAGAAATTCGTTTTGTTTTTGAAGAATTAATTTATTTTAATAAAAAAGTAAAAATTCTATTTTGTGTTATGAATTTACGTTTTCTAAATAAAAATTCAAATATTTCCTTGAATAATAATTTTTTAGTTAAAAATTTTTATGTTTGAAAGAAAATTAATCTTTCTGACTTTGATATTTAACAAATTAAAAAACTACTGCTCCAAATTAAATTTTTTAAACTATTTCATTAAAAAGTCCAAATTCTTGGAAAACTTCATGTTTTTCGGGTTGAAAATTTAACTGTTTTGTAGAGAATTCGTCATCTTGGTTTGATTTTTTTGTTTAAAAAGCATTTTTCCCAATAATTCACATTTAACTATTCTTTTTTAGGCTCAAAGTTTACCTTTTGTTTTACATATTACACCAGTTTTTCAAAACATTAATTGTTTTGTTGAAAATTCTTCCTTTTCGATTAAAAATGAATTTTCAGTGTTAGAAAAATCATTATCCGAGGTAAAGAATTCATCTTTTTGGGTAGAAAACTGGTCTTTTTAGAATTCGAAATTCAATTATTTGTGGAGAAAATATTTTTTTTGTCAAAAATTCCACAATTTTTCCACAATTTGATTATTTTCTTTTGTCACGTTTTAACGTTAAAAATTACTCTCTTGTAGTAAAAATACTTTTTCTTTGAAAATTCAACTATTTTTTTGAAGAAAAAATCTATTTCAAATTGAAATCTTAAAAAATTGAAGGGTCTCTTATTGAATTTAAATATGGTTCATACATTTTATTTTAAAAATGTATTCCCCTAGTATTCCCTAATTTTCGTGAAAGATTATCCTATCGCCATTGTCACGTTGACAATTGGCGACTGAATTCTCTAGAAAGACATTATTTTGTTTAAATATATATATTTTTTTCAACAAAAAATAACTTTTTTGTTGAAAATTTACTTTTAGCTTATAGGTGAACACATTGTCACGTTGGCAATAGTCAACTGCCTTCACTAGAAAGACACCATTTTCTTTAAATTATACATTTTGTTTAAAAATTTAACTATTTTTTTAAAAATTCATCTCCTTGGATTTTTGGAAATTGGAAACTGTTGTCACTGAAAAGATAGGATTTTTGTTTCAATTCGTTTTTTACCTAAAATTGCAATTGCTTAGTTAAAAATCTTCTTTTGTTATTAAAAACTTATTTTTTTGGTTGCAGTTGAGCACATTGTCACGTTGGAAATTGGCAACTGTTGTCACAGAAAAGATGCGATTTTTGTTTAAATTAGTTTTTTTTTTCATTTAAAATTGCAACTATTTTGTTCAAAATCTTCCTTTTTGTTCAAAATTTATTTTTTGGGTCATATTTTACCAAATTCTCACGTTGGCAATTTGCAAACGAAATCACTGAAAAGACAATATTTTGTTTCAAAAATTTTTTCTTCTTGAAAAATTAAACTTTTTCGGTAAAAATCCCCCTGAAGCTTATAGTGGACGACACTGTCATGTTGGCAATTGTCGACTTATTTCACTAGAAACACATCATTTTGTTTAAATCACACATTCTTTTTTTGAAAATTCAACTATTATGTTAAAAATTTATCTTTTTTGATATAAAGTTTATTTCTTAGCCTATAGTCGACCACAGTGTCACATTGAAAACTGACAACCGATATTTCTAAAAAAAACACTCCACATTTAAGAAAAATCTATTTTGTTTAAAAATTCATCTTTTTTAATTCAAAGTTGATTTCTTAGCTTATAGTTGTCCACTGTGTCACATTGGCAATTGGCAACCGATCTTACTAAAAAAACACACCACTTACATTAAATCATCTATTTTGTTTGAAAATTCGACTTTCTTTGAAAATTTAACTGATTCGTTAAAAATCCGGCTCTTTGAAGTAAAAGTTCGTTTTTTATCTCATTGTCCATCACATTGTCACGTTGGCAACTGGCAATTAAACTCACTAGGAACGCGAAAAAAAGCAAATTAAACGTAAATTCTGTGTTTAACAAACAGCCACATTACTTTTTGTTTGGAATTCACCAGAACAAGTGGATGTTTCTAATTAAACCAAGCAATGTTAACCTGATTCAAGAAAAAAATACAGAGCCAAAAAGGAATGAATGAGAACTCGTAAATATGAAGCATCCGGTCGAAATGAAGCCGGAGAGCTCAAATACAATTAGGAGACTTTTCGTAACAACCAGAACGATAAAGATCGTCAACAATAAAATGGAAATCGTAATTGCGGCAACATATTTTTCGACCGGGTAGGGCAGATCTGAAAAAAATTAATGTAGACACCTTATACGTAGTTGGTTGTAACGAGTATGGAGGCTTAACGACAAACCAGTTCCAATGGCCGATCGCATTTTACCCGCAGAATTATAGCGATCCTATCTTACGACCAATTAATTAATTAACAGATCGTATTCCTTTCTCCGAAGAGGGGTAAATAAATCCTGTGGGAGTTTCTTTTCCTCGGGTCAAACCTGTGGATTACCGGCAAACTGGATAAAAACTGAGAGAGAAGTCCACTTCGCGAAAAAGTACCCCGAGCTGTCAATCTGGTTTTCAGTTGCGAAATCGACTGCAAACTGGAATCCGATTTCGAGAAAATGTTGCTGCATCGTAATTCGATGAGTTTAAGATGAATTTTGGTTTTTTGGAAAGAGAAATTCTAGGAGAAGTTCATTTTTTTCTATTTGGAATAATTGGAAGTTTCATTTCAATGTAGACCCGGAAATATTTGTTATACTGGTTTTGATTTAGGATCTTTTAATTTGGGACCGCTATTTATCTGGATTAGGAAGTACAGTCTGGATGCTTATTTTTAAAATTCTGAATTATGAAATCTGGGTTATGCGAGACTCCAATGAAATGCAAATGATTTTAAATTGAGAAAATAAGCTTATGGATCTCGATCTTTAATTTTTAAATCGTGGATTATACAATTTAGATTATTAAGACTGCTGTCCCGAATTTGAGAATCCAAGATCCTGAACAAAATAATGCATTTTCATTCTTCTGGATTTTTATCAGATGTTAAATTATTTCAAAATACAGGAAATACACTTCTGTAACTGGATATATAATTAGGAATGAAAATATTGCTGCCCCAAATTTTTTAATCCAAGATCATAAACTTTATAACCTATTTTTCTCAGTATGCATTGGAATGAAATGCTTAAGTATTACAAACTAATAAAATACTCATCATGGTTTAAATGCTAATTTTTTAAATCCCAGATTCTTGCATTTGGATTATACAGAATGCAGTCCCAAATTTCAAAATACAATATTATGAACGGTATGAAATTTTCTTTTCTTGGCTTATTTCCATGATATTCCTAAATATTACCAACTAATGTACTACTCATCTTGATATGGATATTAATGTTGTAAATTCTGAATTGTAAAATTTCGATGATAAATATTACAGTCCCAAATTATAGAATCTAAGATTCTCAACGAAATAATCCGTTTTTATCTCAGTTGATTTTTATCAAATGCCCGATTATTCGAAAATCAAGATTTTTATTCCAAAATCAGCACTTTCGAAATTAGATCCATAATTAGGACGGAAAAGATTACTGCCCCAAATTTTATTATCCGATATCATCCACTTTGTGATCTATTTTCCTAGCGTACATTAGAATAAAATGTACAATTATTACACTCTAAAAAAATATATTTCTTGCTCTAGATATTAATTTTTTATAAGCCGGATTATAGTATTTAGATTATACATATTGCACTCCCAAAATTTTAAATCCTAGATCATAAGCGATATAATAATTTTTTCTAGGGGTGAATTGTTATGAAATCCTCAATTATTACACACTAATAAAATACCCATCTTGGTCTGGATGTTAATTTGTTGATACTCAGGAATATAGCATTTGGATTATACATATTGCAGTCCCAAATTTCAAAATCCAAGATATTGAACCATATAACACATTCTCCTCAGCTTGCACTATTATTCTAATTTGATAAAATAAGCTTCTAGTTCAGGACGCTGATTTTTTAAGTACCTGATCATAACATTTAAATAATAAGGATTGCTGCGCCAAATTTGAAATCCACGATAATGAGATCATTTTTTTCATAAAAATAATTTTGCTTATTGTAAAAAAATCTGAATTATGCTAAACTGAGAAAATACACTTTTCAATCCTGACATTAATTTTTTTAATGCTGGGTGGAACAATATCGTTATAAAAATTATAAAATCAAGAATAATAATCGGTAAATTTAATTCTTCTTGGGGTAAACTGCTATGAGATGTCTACTTATTCAAAAAATAATTAAATAACACTTCTGAAATTGGATCTATAATTTGAATAATGATGATTGCTGCCCCAAATTTAATAATTGAAGATCATAAATGTAGAATTAATTCTTTTCAGTGTAGAGTGGAATATAATTATATTCATTTTAAATCAGTGCAATGGACGAATGATTCTGAATTTCAATTTTTTCATTCTGTATTATTAAATTTAGATCATAAGGATTTCAGTACCAAATTTAAAAATTCAAGATTATTCACGATAAAATAAATGTTATTTATTATACATTGTTATGAAATTAAATTCTTGTTATTCTAGAACAAGAAAGTAATCTTCTGCAACTGGATTCTAATTTTTTTTCACCCTATATTATCATATTTGAATTATTAAGTTTGCAGTACCAAAATTAAAAATGCAAGTCTATGAACGTTATAATTTATTTTCTTTATAATATATTTTTCTGGGATTCCGAATTATTTAAAAATTAAGAAAATACATACACTTCTTGAACTGAATATTTATTTTTCAAATATTTAATTATTAATTTGATTTATAAACACCGCACTCACAAATTTAAAAATTAAAAATGATAAATTGTATACTTAATTTTTTCCAGGGTATATTCTTGTACCATTTTTTTTATTATGAATTGAAATTAAATGCTCAATTATTTTAAATCCTGGATTATAAAATTTACTTCATAATGATTGCAGTCCTAAATTAAAAAATCTGATATCACTAATAGTATAATGATAATTTTCTTAGTGTAAATTTTAATGAAATTTCACATTTTTTACTAAATCGAGAATATACATTTCTAGATCAAGATTTTCATTTCTCAAATTTTAGATTCTAAATTTGTTTTGTGAAGATTGCACTCCCAAATTTAAAAATTCAAGACCATTTATAGTAGAATTAATTTTTTGCGCGTGCATTGAAATTAAACGCTCAATTATTCAAAATTGAGAAGAAACTCTTCTAGATATGGATGTTAATTTTTCAAATCCTGAATTATAAATTTCGTTTATAAAGACTTTTTTGTAAAAATGTTGTTTTGGATCTAGATTATAGTTTTCAAACTCTTGGATCATAATATTTGGATTATAAGGACTGCAGTCCCAAATTAAAAATTGAATACCATTAACCGTAGAAGCAATTTTTTTAGTATACATTAAGAAATGAGTCCCAAAATTTTAAATCCAAAAATATAAACGGTGCAATTAATTTGTCTCAGTTTACATTGGAATATAATGCTCTTTATTCTTAACCAAGAAAATAAACTTCTGTTTCTGAATTTCAATTTTTCACATCCTGGATTGTAAAATTTATATTATAATTATGGCACTCCCAAATTTTCGAATCTAAGAGTACGAACGGTACAATTCATTTTTCTTAGTCTACATTTTTATGAAGTTCCACATTTTTTACTAACTGAGAAAATACACATCTATATCTAAATGTTCATTTCTGAAATTTTAGATTCTAAATTTGGTTTATAAAGAATACAATCCTAAATTAAAAAATTCAAGATCATTCAGAGCAGAATTAATTTTTTTTTTAGTGAACATTGAAATTGAATGCTTAATTATTAAAATTGAGAAGTGAAAATTCCTGGATATTGATGTTACTTTTCCAAATCCTAAATGCTAAATTTGGTTTATAAAGACTGCACTCCCAAATTTAACAATTCAAGATCTTTTACAGTAAAATTAATTTTTTTAGTCAAAATTGAAATCAAATGCTCAATTACTGAAAATTAAGAGAAACACCTCTAGATATTAATGAAAAATTTTGAAATCCTGAGTTCTAAATTTGATTTATAAGGATTCCACTCTCAAATTTAAAAATTCAAGATCATTCACACTAGAATTAATTTGTATGGTGTAAATATAATTTAAATGCTCAATTACACCAATTTTAGAAGAAATTTTTCTAGATATGAATGTTAATTTTTTGAATTCTGAATTCCTAATTTGGTTTATGAAGAATGCACTCCCAAATTTATGAATGCAAGATCATTTACAGTAGAATTAATCGTTTTAGTGTAAATTGAAATTTAATTCTCAATTACTTAAAATTGAGAAAAAAAACTTCTATATATGGATGTTAATTGTTTAAATCCGAAATTCTAAATCTGGTTTGTAAATACTGCACTCCCAAATTAAAAAATTTAAGGTAATTCACAGTAGAATTAATTTTATAGTGTAAATGGAATTTGAATGATCAATTACTCAAAATAGAGAAAAAAACTTCTAGATATGAATGTTAATTTTTAAAATCCTGAATTCTAAATTTGGTTTATAAAGACCGCATTCCCAAATTTATAAATACAAGATCATTTACAGTAGAATTAATTTTTGTAGTGTAAATTGAAATTAAATGCTCAGTTACTCGAAATTGAGAAGAAACTTTTAGATATGGATGTTAATTTTTCAAATCCTAAATTATAAATTTGGTTTATGAAGACTGCACATCCAAGTTTAAAAATTCAAGATAATTCACAGTAGAATAAAGTTTTTAGTGCAAATTGAAATAAATGCTTGATTACACAAAATTGAGAAGAAAAACTTCCAGGATATGGATGTTAATTTTTCAAATTCTGAATTCTAAATTTTGTTTATAAAGACTGCACTCCCAAAATTTAAAATTCAAAATTATCAAGAGTATAATTAATTTTTGCAGTGCACATTGAAATTAAATGCTTAATTATTAAAAATTAAAAATAAGCTCTTCTTGATATAGATGTTAATTTTTCAACTCCTGAAGTCTACATTTGGTTTGGAAAGACTGCACTCCCAAATTAAAAAATTCCAGATCATAGATGGTATAATTAATTCTTCTCAGTATACATTTAAGTTGAATGACAAATAATTCCAACCAAAAAAAAAAGAAACTTTTCGGCCTAAATGTTATTTTTTTAAATCCTTTCTTACATAATTTAGATCATAATGAAGGCAGTTTCTAACTTAAAAATGTAAGATCATGATCAGTCTAATCCAAATTTCCCAGTGTAAATATTTATGAAATTCCAAATTGTTTTGTGAATTGAGAAAATGTTGTTCTGGATGATAATTTTCTAACTCTTGGATCAAAATATTTGGATTATATAAACTGCAAACCCAAATAAAAATTAAATATTATTCCGCGTAAAACCAATTTTTTTTAGTATGCATTAGAAACATATGCTTAATTATTCTTATTCCAGCAAATACGCTTCTGCATCTTGACCTCAATTTTTCAAATACTGGAATATAAAATGGTGCTTGTAAAGATTGCAGTCCCAAATTTTTAAATCCAAGAGTAATAAATTTATATTTTTATAAACAAGAATAATTTTTATAATTAATTTTTCTCAGTGTACAGTGGAATATAATGTTGTTTATTCTTAACCAGTAAAATGGACTTCTGGTGCTGAACTTCAATTTTTCTTATCATGGATTGTAAAATGTATATTATAAGTATTGCATTCCCAAATTTTAGAATCTGAGATCGCGAAAGGTTAAATTCAATTTTCTTAGTGTCGATTTTTATGAGATTCGACATTTTTTTCTAAACAAAGAAAATTTACTTCTGGATCTAGATGATAACTTTTAAAATCTTGGATCATAAATTTTGATTATAAAGACTGCAGTCCCAAATTCAAATATTGAAGATCATTTATGGAAGAATCAATTGTTCTTATTTCACATTGGAAATTAATGCTGAATTATTCTAAATTGAGAAAATATGCTCCTGCATCTGGATGCTATTATTTCAAATCCTGAATTTTAAATCTGCTGTATAAAGGCTGCAGACCCAAATTAAAAAATCCAACATCGCCTTCCGAACTCTGTATCTACGATCCGATTCGACTAGTTCTAAATTGAATTTGAATAGATTGAAATCTATCTAGGAGAATTTGAATTAATTTTTTTTCTCGAGTTCGTAAGGAGATTCTGCCTGAAAATAAACGTGTGGAAGGCATTGCTCCTAGTGAATTTGGGACAAAAAGATCGAGTCATCACTGCGTCACATTTGTCACGTTGCTTTAATAATGTATTCAGAGCGAGTTTAACTAACAATACCTGTATGGGCGCGTCGTAAAAAATGCTAATTGCCATATCCGCCCTACCTTTTCTCGCCTTGGAAAACTAATACTTTCATTTTTTTTCAATTATATTCGAAAAAAGAGACAAAATTACTTCCTACTTTGGAAAATAGAATTTATTTTCAAAAATGAAGATCAAAGATAAATCAATTTTTTGTTAAAACTAACCAAACGTGGTTTCTGTATATTGTGGACTCGAACAATAAAATTATTTAACAGTGGTTTAACAAAATTAACTTTATTACATGGAAATCTTTGTTTGAAAAATTTATGTTACTTGAAAAGTATATAAATTAAAATTCGTTTAGTTTTCCGTATAAATGAAAATTGTAAAATCATGAAATTTTTATTTATTTAATTAAACAACATTATTTGTTTTAATATATATCTACATTTCTCGTTTAATAAAATTACTTTAACTTTAAACAAACTCTAAAATTGTTTAATATTTGAAGCTTGCAGCTTAAATTCAATCAATTATCAAGTTTCCAATAAGGAATAATTTAATTTTGAACGTTTTCGGAATAATTACATTTTAAACGTTAACAATTTTTAAATTGCGAAATTTCATATAGTTAATCTTGATAGATTGTTTTATAATACATAAATTTAGATTTAAGCATAAAAAATTATTCAGTTTAAGCTTCACATCTGCAAAATTCTTAGTTTAAAGTTGTTTGATTTAAATAATTTTGACTTTCAAAAATATTTCGATCTAAACATTTTGAGCACTGGAATTCTTTTTTAATCAAATGGTTTAAAATTTTATAATTTCCAAAATTAAAATAATAGGGATCCTATTTTGTACTCCTTGTTTTTTTAATTTTCAATATAATACTTCAAAAATGTTCAATTTTTAGTAAACAATGTTTGGATGCATTTTATTAATAAAATATTTAATATTTGAATGTAACATTTCAAGAATGTATAATAGTTCTAAATAAAGTGTTATAAATGAAAGGATTTGAAATTAACAAAAATAATTTTTTTTTGCTCTAAATAAATATACATAAAAATGTAACTCTTTAAAATTTTCACTTTTTCCAGTCCATAAGTTGTAATTTTGATATTACAATTGAAAGTATTTGAAATTTTTAAGATTTTCAGTATAAAAAATTGGAATATCACAATTCTCTTTCATGTAAAGTTTTTTAGTCCTTTTTTAATGCTCTGAAATTAGTCAATAAATTTTTTTTAAATGAATTATTAAATTTCATAAGCTTATTATTTAAATTTTTTCTATTATGTATATTAAAAATGAAGGTTAATTTATTAATTATTTTTTGCATCAGAATAGTTCTGAAAAAAATTGTCATCTTCAAAAGTTTAAGTTGCTTTATTTCAGTGACCTGGGAAAATGTTTACCGGGAAAATTTTTTTTTTTAAATAGGCCTCCATGCGATATTGATTTTCAAAATATCTAAACAGACAAATTTCTTATTCAGTAATTAAAATTTTTACTACAAACCATAATTTTCAACCAATAATAGAATACTTCGATGCAGAATTGGAGAAAGTAATTTCCAATCAATGAGATAAATCATCAACAAAAAATAACAAGAATTTTAAACAGAGTAGTTCAATTTTCAAACAAGAAGCCGAAAGATAACAAAAAAATGTATTTTGAAGAAAACAAAAATTTTTACCTCCAAAAGCCTTTAAATAGATTTGCAAATTTTATAAAATAATCAATCATTTTTACCCTTTTTTCATGAAAAAAATGTTTGCAATCTATTATTCATGAAATTAGCCTACAAGAATTTTCATACTCTAGAAAATGATTAAGATCAAATACATAATTTTCTTTCTTATAATTAATTGAAGTTAACAAAAACAAATTTTTGTACGTTTTTCTCGAAAAATAATTTAAGTTAAATTTCTATTCTTATTATATAACTAATTGATACAAAAATATTTAGAAAGTTTATTCAATTTTGCGTGAAATCAAGTTGAATCATCAACATTATGAAAGGAAAAAATTAGAGCATCTATGTAACTTACAAACCTCGTCCCTGTTTTTCAAAAATACTTCAAATGAGGTTCATTTGACGCATAATTTAATAAACATTCTAAAGCATTTTTATAAATTCTAAGATTTTATTTTCACAGGAGATATCCTGCGATAAGTGAGTTCATGTTTTTTAATCGATTATTGTTTAGGTGTGCTCATGGAAAAGATAAAAAAATAGACCTGTTTTTTTAACTCTCTAATTTCGTCCCTGTGTTTCAAAAATACTTCAAGTAGGGTTCATTTGACGTATGATTTAATAAACATTCTAAAGCTTTTTGATAAACTGTAAAATTTTATTTTCTCAGGAGATATCCTGCGATAAGTGCGTTCATGTTTTAAATCGATAATTTTTTGGGTGTGCTCATGGCAAAAATAAAAAATTAGACCCGTATTTCTAACTCAAGAATTCTATCCCTATTTGTCAAAAACACTTAAAATAGCGTTCATTAGATGCATAATTTAATTGCCTTTCTAAAGCCTCTTTTATAAATTAAACAATCTTATTTTTGTAGGAGATATCCTGTGACAAGTGAGTTCATGTTTTAAATCGATAATTTTTTAGGTGTGCTCATGGAAAAAATAAGAAATTAGACCCTCATTTCTAACTCACTAATTCCATACCTATTTGTCAAAAATACTTCAAATAGGGTTAATTTGACGCATAATTTAATAAACTTACTAACGCTTTTTTATCAATTTTAAGATTTTATTCTCACAGGAGATATCCTGCGATAAGTGAGTTCATGTTTTTAATCGCTCATTGTTTAGGTGTGCTTATGGAAAAGATAAAAAATTAGACCT
>NC_046657.1:49797085-49835388 GCF_010883055.1 Belonocnema kinseyi
ACTTACTAACGCTTTTTTATAAATTCTAAGATTTTATTCTCACAGGAGATATCCTGCGATAAGTGAGTTCATGTTTTTAATCGCTCATTGTTTAGGTGTGCTCATGGAAAAGATAAAAAATTAGACCTGTCTTTTTAACTCTCTAATTTCGTCCCTGTGTTTCAAAAATACTTCAAATAGGGTTCATTTGACGTATATTTTAATAAACATTCTAAAGTTTCTTTATAAATTGTAAAATTTTATTTTTTCAGAAGATATCCTGCGATAAGTGCGTTCATGTTTTAAATCGATAATTTTTTGGATGTGCTCCTGGCAAAAATAAGAAATGAGACCCGTATTTCTAACTCAATAATTCTGTCCCTATTTGTCAAAAACACTTAAAATCGGGCTTATTGGATTCATAATTTAATTGCCTTTCTAAAGCCCCTTTTATAAATTAAACAATCTTATTTTTAAAGGAGATATCCTGCGACAAGTGAGTTCATGTTTTGAATCGATAATTTTTTGGGTGTGCTCATGGTAAAAATAAGAAATTAGACCCGTATTTCTAACTCACTAATTCCATCCCTATTTGTCAAAAATACTTCAAATAGGGTTAAGTTGACGCATAATTTAATAAACTTACTAACGCTTTTTTATAAATTCTAAGATTTTATTCTCACAGGAGATATCCTGCGATAAGTGAGTTTATGTTTTAAATCGCTTATTCTTTAGGTGTGCTCATGGCGAAGATAAGAAATAAGTCCTGTCTTTTTAAATCACTAATTTCATCCCTATTTGTCAAGAATACTTCAAATAGGGCTCGTTTGACGCAAAATTTAATAATCTTCTCAATACTTTCATAGAAATTATTCGATCTTATTCTTATCTAAAGATATCCTGAGATAAGTGAGTGAATTTTTTCAATCACTAATTTTTTAGATGTCCTCATACTCCTGGACGGTATTCCACATAATATAAAAAAAGAGTGTGCCCTGAGATAATTTCTGAGTAATTGTATGATATTTATTTTTTTTTTTGTGATTCATCACGGCACTTTTGGGGTCTCGTCTTCCGCTCGTTAGCCAGAAGCTAGAAGGGGCTTATGCTAATGCAAAGCAGCCACCTTGCCTCTTCCCTCTCATTCTCACTGTTGATTCCTTCCTAAAGCTATTAGGCGATCATCTCGGATTATCCCGCGACTCTTATCCTGGACTCGAAATTCGGCCTTTCTAAGTGTTCTTCTTCTGTCCAGAAGAAGGGGTCGAAAACCGGAAGCGCCATTCGCCCACTCTGCTACGTATGGAAATAAGCATTGGCACAGATGGGGAAATAAGTAGGAAATCTCTTGATTCAGGGGTGACTGAATCCGGATTGTCGACTTCATTTAAAAGAGAATCTTTATTTTTTCTTTAATAATTTTTTACTAGTATCTATAGTCAAAAGCACCCTCGGGAATTTTTTAATTTGACTCGCTGATGTAATCAGTCATTTAAAATGATTCAGTCTGTTGAATTTTTAAGTTGAAAGAGTTGAAACCAAAAATTTAATAGGTAAATTTTCGATTAGAGAAATTAATTTGTAGAAGAAAAAACCGTTGTTCAATAATAGTTTTTGCGAAGAAAATTGATAAGTTTTCACCTAAAATAATTCTTTAAACAAAACAAAAAATGTTTAACACAGTAGCTTCATTGGCAACAAAGTAATTGGACAACAAAGTAAAAGTAGTGGAATTTTCAAGAACAAAATGTATAATTTCAGCAGGAAGATCAATTTTCTACAAAACCAAAAAATTTTGAACAAAATTTTTTTAAAGAGAAAGATTAATTTTGAGGAACAATCATAATATTTCTTATTTCCACAAAAAAGATTTGAATTGAATCTAAAAGATATATTTTCTACAAAAATTAACCATTTGTCTTAAAATAGTTAAAATTTAAACCAAAGTGATGATTATTTAACTAAAATGGTGAATCTTTAACAAAATATAGAAAATGTTCACTAAAGATTTGAATTTTCGAACTTAGAAACATTGATTTGAAGCCAAAAATGAAACAATTGAATTTTAATTTAAAAATATTAATTTTAAGTAATTAAGTAATTAAAGTGGTAATGAATTTTTTACAAATTAGTTCAATTTTCTGCCCAGGACTAAAATTTTCAATAAAAAGGATCAATTCTTAAACAAAAATGCATATTTTTAAAATTTGAATAATCCAAATTAATTTTAAATTAAGAAAATTAGTTTTCAACAAAAAAAAAAGTTTTTTAACTAATTACGTAAAATGTTAACGCAAGAGATGCATTTTTAACAAAAATTATAAATATCTTATAGAATAACCAAATTTTAATTTAAAAAAGCAATTTAAAAAAAAAACGAATATTTCACAAGATGAATGATATTTCAAAAAAATTATGGAATTTCCAACTATGGTGATAGATCTTGAATGAAAAAGTTAAATTTTTTATTTAAAAAGTTAAGTTTAAAAACTCGGATTTCGAAAAAAATGCATGCAATTTTAACAAAATATTTGAATTTTTAACCAAAATGATAAATTTTTAATAGAATATTTAAATATATATTGAAGAAATTAATAGTCAACCATCGAAAAACGAATTTTCAACATGGTGTATGAAATTTTAACAAAATAGTTTGATTTTTATTAAAAACAGATCAATTTTCTACCAAATTTTTGTTTAAATGCATGGAAATTCAGCCGAATAGTCAAATTTTCAACGAAAAATTTAAATATTTAATGAAATATAAAGGGAATGATTTTTTAACAATTATTTTAAATTTCTGCCCAGTATTTGAATTTTCAATAAAAATATCAATTTTCAACGAAAAGTGCAATTCTTCAATTTTCAATTACAAAAATTAATTTCCAACTAAAAAAAAGCCAAAAAAATTAAACAAAATGGGTAAAATGCCAACGCAATAGTTGATTTTTAACTGAGATTATAAATCTTTAATAGAATAGTCAAATTTAGTAGTTAAAAAAGCATGTTTAAAAACGTTTTTTTTTTTAACAAAATGTAATAAATTTTAACTAAATAGTTGAATTGCTAATTAAAATTATGGATACTAAATGAAATACTTTTTAAAATTTTAAAAAATTTATTATAAAAAAAGAATTTTTAACAACATAGATCAATTTTTAATGAAGAAGAATGTTTAACCAGATTGATGAATATGAAAAAATGGAGATTTAAAAAGCAGTTAACTTTTAACCCAGTAGTTCAATCAATCAAATCAATCAATTCAATCAATCAAAATAGATTATTCTTCAACCAAAAATAGAATTGTATGATTTTCAACTAAGAACATTAATTTTAACGAAAAAACGATTTTTGAACAATATGCATAAAATTTTTAAAAAATTATTGCATTTTTAACTTGTGGTAAATCGTATAAAAATTTAAAGTTTCCATGCAAAATATTACGTTTTAACAAAACAAAAAAAGCATTTTGGAAAAATGTAATGAGATTTTAACTAAATATTTGAATTTTTAATTAAAATGATGGATTTTGAATTAAGTAGTTATATTTAGTAAGATTTAAATTCATGGTAAAAAACAAATTTTTAACAAAATAGTTAAATTTTTTATCAAACAAAGAATTATAACTTAATCGATGAATATTCAACCAAGAAAGTGAGTTTTTAACAAATTAATTTAATTTTTAACCCAATAGTTGAATTTTCAATCAAAAAAGGTCAAGCTTCAACGAAAAATGGAATTGATCGATTTTCAAGGTACAAAGTTAATTATAAAAAAAAAAGATTTTTCAACAAAATGCATGAAATCTTAACTAAATAGTTGAATTTTGAACGAAAGTAGTTAAATATGTATTTAAAGAAAAATTAATTTTCGACCAAAAAAATACGAATATTTAACAAAATACATGAAATTCCAAGTAAATAATTGAACTTTTAACAATTAATGTTAATGCAGTTCTTAAGTTTTTAGTTTCAAAAATTCATAGAAAAAAATATTTTTTCATCAAAACATAAAACTTTTAATCCAAGAAGTGAATTTTTCAACAAGCCAGATTGATTGTTTCCTATAAGGATAAATTGATCTAGTACAGAACACTGATAGAATCAGTACTCTTAAATGAGCTAAACTGTAATTTTTCTTAATTGAACGGTTTATTTTGAATAACGAAATAAATACCTTTTACTATTTCAATCAGTGATTTTTAATAATATAACCAGTAACATTCACTTATTCAATCAGTCATTTTTATTGATCAATTCCGTAATTTCCAACGTGATAATAATTTCAATTATGTATTTAAATGAAAGTGAGTCATTTGATGTGACTATTTGATTCAGTTAGCAATACTGACTAATTCATTTGTTAGAAAGACTGTTTTTTCAGTAGTTCTGAATGATTTTTCAGTCATGCTCGAATAATGGCATCAGTCAACTTTTGTATGATTTAAATTGAAAGTCTAGCTCTGCTAAAAACACTTTTATAATCTTCATTCCATCCTCTCTTGTAATGATGGTAGGTGTTAATTTCATGCAAGAATTTTACACCTCGGGTCATTTTAAGACCTTGTTTATGACCTTTTCCTCTTGGGGAAGCAACTAAGGGGACTTCGAAGCAGAGAGTTTGC
Source organism: Belonocnema kinseyi (assembly GCF_010883055.1). NCBI lineage: Eukaryota > Metazoa > Arthropoda > Insecta > Hymenoptera > Cynipidae > Belonocnema > Belonocnema kinseyi. The sequence goes on from NC_046657.1 coordinate 49,801,689, forward strand.
GATTGATTTATACTTCCGAGAGTCATAACGAGTTTGCGGCTCACCTTCGCCATATTCTGTCGATATCAAGTCTTGGCTTTTTATTTTTTTATTTTAATTTTTTTTCGTCGAGAGAACAAAAAAAATAAAACTAGTAAATATAGTCAGAAAAGGGACTGGCGGGCTTTAGGATAGTTTGATGTACTTTTTAACCAATGGAAATATTAGTATTTTCTTTTTTTTTATCATTAAATATTAAATTTTTCATTTTTAAAACAGCTGAAAAAGCAACTAGTTTAAACAGGATTATAAATAAAGAACCTGTAAAAACCATGAAGAGAATGCTGATAAAGAGAGTTGGGAAAGGGCTGGAATTTTTTGGAATAGTTTAATGTGTTTTTTTATCGTTATAAAATAGTATATTTTATTATTTTCATTTTAAAGAAAGTTAGAAAATAAATTTGTTTCGAAGTGGTTTTCAGGGAGAGACCTTAAAAAAGGAGAACTGGTATAGAGCGTAGGAAGAGAGAATGAGGGAAATGAAAGTAGAAGAAATAAGAGAAAGTAAGGGGGGGAAAGTAGGGAGGTAAGGGGATATAGAAAAAATCAAAGCACGAGAAGTAATGGGAAAAGTGGAGGGGTAGAAGAAGGAGTAAGGGAAGTAAGAGGAAAGAGGAAAAACTCAAGCACGAGAAGTAATGGGAAAAGGGGAGAGGTTGAAGGAAGGGCACGGGAAGTAAGAGGAAAGAGGTTATGGACAGTAGGGAAAGTTATAAAAGGTGGTGCGAAATAAAGGTATGAAAGTGAGGCGTGATTAAGAACAGGGAAGTAGGGAAAATAAGGGCTGAAAAACTGAGGGAAGTAATAGAAAATTGGGGTAAGTAATTTATGGAGAATAAATGTATATAAAGAGAAGAAACTTAGTAAAAATACGAGAAAAATAAGAAATGGTGAGTGGAGAAAGTGATAAAAAATTATATTTTTTCATTAGGACACCTCAAGAAAAAGAAAAAAGTAAAAAAAGAAAATAAAAAAATAAGAACAAAAAGTAGGGGAAGCTATACAAGGTCATGTGAAATTAGGGTGAGAAATGACGTTTGATTGAAGGAATGTAAGTGAGAAGTAATAAGGAGAGGAGACGTATGGAAAATAAGGATTGGGAGTCTAAGGAAAGTAATGGATAATGATAGTAGGGGAGTTATGGGAAATAAAGGGGAACAAGGGGAGGAAAGTTAGTCAAAATAAAAAGAAATTAGTAAATGGAATGTAAAGAAAGTAATGATAAATGTTTTTTTAGGGAGAAGCCTTTAGAGAAATGAGGACTGTTAAAGTATGTTAAAAAATTGCCTCAAGTATTTTTGAATGGATTGATGTGTTATGTAATCTTTAAGAAAAGGTATATTTAATGTCTCATTTAAGAGAAAGGTAGAAAATGAACTTTTTTTTAATTAGCCTTTATGGAGAGACCTTAAAAAAAATAAGGACTAGTAAAAAAAGTAGTAAAGACGAATTAACGACAGGAAAGTAGATAAACTAAGGGCAAATGAGAAGACGGAAAGTAAAAAAAGTAAAGATAGTAAGAGAAAATAAGAGAAGGAAAAGTACTGGAAGTGAAGGAGAAGGAGAAAAAGGAAGTAGAAGTAGGGAAAGTAAGAGCAAAGGAGGCTAAGGATCGTAGGGGAAGTTTTGTTTTGCATACTTTCATATACTACTTGATCACAAGAAAATGATATATGTCATTTTCTATTTTAGAGCGACGTGGAAAAGAAACTATTTTGGTAAAATGGGTTTTTTAGGAGGGACTTTAAGAAAAAAAAAGGACCGCTGAAGAGAGTAGGAATGGTGAACAAGGACAGGAAAATATACGAATTAAGGCAAAGTGAGCAGTAGGAAAGTAGGAAAAGTGTAGGAAGTAAAGGGAAATATGAGAAAAATAAGTACGAGGTGTTGAGGAAAAGGGAAGAAGAAGGAGGTATAGAGGATTTAGAGGAAATGAGGGAAGGAAAAGACGGATATGTTATAGAAGGTAATAGGAAGTAAAAATGAAAAGTGACGGGAGATGAGGATGGGAAAGTAAGAAGAGATAATACGACGAGAAATAGGGGAAATAAGGGACGCCAAACAAAAACAAGTAATGGAAAATGATGATAAGAAATTACGAAGAGGTAATATTGTAATAAATAGGAAATAAGGTAAGGGAAAGTACGGGAAGTACAGGGAAAATAGGAGGGAAGGAGAAGGAGTAGGAGAAGTAAGAGGAAATAAAGTGAAGGATCGTTGTAGAAGGTGACAAGAAAGAAGAATGTGACAGTGAGGAAAGATTGAGGCAGAGGACGTAGGGGAAAGTAGGGCTGGAAAACTAGAGGATCTAATAGAAATTAAGTCTATGTAATGTTTGGAAAATAAAGAGGAATTAGATGAGACCTTAAGAGGAAGAAACATTGGTCAAGAGAGTTAAGAGAGCAAGGGAAATGACTGTTTTTGCAGTATTTTTTTAACGAAAAACAAAACAAAGATTGGTTAAAAGGGTTAAATGGAGAGTGGTTTGAAAGGTTTTTTGACGGTTGGAGAAAGGTCTATTTATTTTTTGATTTCATAGAGACATGAAAAAGTATCCTTCTTTAATGTTCTTTTCTTTGTGGAGTAACCTCAAGAAGCAGGAGGACTGGTAAAGAGGATTGGAAAAGGAACTAGAGTATTTTCGAACAGCTTCAGGTTTATATTGATAATTAGGAAGAGGGATATATTTCCCGTTCTAGATTTTTGTAAGGAGAAGAAATACCGGGAAATGAGTGAAGGGAAAGTAGAGGAAGGGAGGTTAAATGAGAAAAGGGAAAGGAAAAGCAGCGAGGGTTAATGAAGAGAAATTAATTAAGGGGTGCTGAGCGTTTAGAAATTACGGAAAGTAAGTGAAAAGAAGAGAATAGAAATAGAGGAAATAAGGAACGTAAGATAAAATATGGGTATATGAAGTAGAGGAAGTAAGATGCAATAAGTTAAAAAAAGTAGGGAAACTAAAGAAAAATAAAGGTTAAGAAAGTTTGAGAAGTGAGAGGAAATAAGGGGAACTCAGGTGTAATAAGGGAGGGAAAGTAGGGAGAGTGAGAAAGAAAAATGCAAGGTTAAAGTGCAAGATAAAATAAGATAAAGCAAGGAACGTACGGGGGAAAGGAAACAGGAAGTAGTACATAAGAGAAAAAATGAGGGCAGCAAGTATGGTAAGGTAGGTAAAATGATGGTGGAGATGCGACGTGGGGGGAAGTGAAGAAAGCAGAATCAAAGAAAGTAAGCAGTAATAAGTAGAGAAAAATTAAAGAAAATATAAAAGCGGAAGTGAGGAAATTGATTAAGAATTAGGGCGAGTGCAACTAATGTACAACGAAATATTGAAAACATGAAATTTTAGAAAATTAAAAATACATTTTTTAAATATTAAATAACTGTGCGCTTTGAATATCATTTCGTGTAGTTTGACCATCTATCAATCAGTTTAGCTCTAATAAGCATAAAGTATGGAAATAGTTGGTCTATGGAAAAAAAGAACGGTGGTTTTTAAACGGCTTCCACGCTCCAACGTCGTCCTCAAAATCTCACCTGCTCACAACGGTTTATCTGTAACACTTTCCTGAAGATACGCATATCAATTGAGTCGATCTTTTTCTTTCATGACCATAAGACAGCTCCCTTTGGTCATTCCAAGTAGGGTAATTTATTGCGCCGGCTGGCTCACCACAAGAAAAACGTTCAAAACGTTTTTCGAACTTCTAGCTTTATTTCCCCACTTATCGCTGCCTGCTTTACACCTATAAAAATATTTTAAGTTAATCATCGTTTATTGTTTCAGGTCCTCTCTGTGAATGTGGGCAATTCTTTAGAAAATTGAGGAAGTTCTACGGCAAACTGTAAGTGTTAATTTAGCGCAAGAAATAATAAAATTTCTAACTTATTATAATTTGAAAAATATAAAACTAAATATTAAATTTATTCTATAATTCCCCCCTCTCTAACTTCCCCTACTCTTCCATTAATTATCCCTCCTTATTCCTTTTACTACCCCACCCATACATTATCTTGCTTCCCTAAATTCTATTCTTTCTCCTCACATCATCTACATCCTTTACTGTCCGTTCTTTCTTCCCCCTAAATTTTTCTGTTGCTCCTACCTTACTTTCGCTCACTTACACAAATTCCCTTCCTGTCGATTCCGCTGTCCATCCATCATAAGTTTATTTTAGGTGGGTACGTGAGGGGTGAAGAAATAGAGAATGTAATTAAAAGGGAAGTCGGGGAAGTGAGGTAATGAGATGTACGGGAATGGATGTGCCGGAAGAAGCGGAAGAAGACTATCCGGGAAGTAAAGGGATGAGAAGTCGGAGAAGAAGGGAAATGAAAGAAAGTTACGCAAAAGAAGCGAGGGTTAAAAAAGAAATAAATATACATCAAAGAAAAAGGAACACAGGGTATTTTGAGTTGGCCTTCTTTTTTTCTTTTCTAGACATTTTCTATTCATTTTTTTAAATTTAAAGATGCTGGAAGTCGAATTTTTTTCAATTGTCAATAATTGTGTAGAAGCAAAGAATATTATGCGTTGACGAAATATTTCATTTTGGGTGCTTTATTTTATTTTCCAAGAATTTCTCAAAGCTTTAGTATATTGAACGATGAAGAAGAATTTGATCTTCAGTTTTTATCAGACTTTAAAGAAAAATTTGAATTTAAATTCTTTTTAAATTTCGAAGAATTTAGAATACCTTCCAAATAAAAAATATTGGACGTTCAAGAAAAATTTATTTGAAAAAAAATTGAACGGTTTTTTGTTTTTTACTTACAAGCATTTTGTATATTTAGGGAACATTGGATATTTACGAAAAATTTAACTGCGATTTTTCTTTAATTTCCAAGAACTGTTTACGGTTAAGGAATATTATACGTAAAAGATATATTTGATTCTGGATCTTGTTCTCAAAGCTGTAATAATTTCTTGCAGTTTAAGAGTGCTGAACGATAAGCAAAAATTTGATCTTATTTGTTCTTATTGGATTTCCAAGAATTGGGTTCAGTTAAAGAATATTAGACGATGAAGAAAAATCATTTTGAAATTTTTTTCCTAATTTTAAGAATATCTCACAGTTAGAACACATTGAACGTCAAAGAAAAACTCGATCTTGTACTGTTTTTTTTATTCCAATAATTTTATAGAGTTAAAGAATATTGGACGTTGAAGAAAAATTTGATTTCAAGCCTTTGCTCAATTTCCAACATTTTCGTACAGTTAAAAATTTTTGAATAATAAAGAAATTTTAAGAATATCTTACTTAAAAACAATATTACATGTAATAGAAAAGGTCGATTTTAAATTGTTTTTTTATTTTCAATAACTTCGTACAGCTAAAAGTATATTGGACGAAGAAGGCAAATTTTATCTTGTACATTTAAAGAATAGTGGACTTTGAAGAAATATTTTATCTTAGATGTTTTTTCACAATTTTAAGAATATCTTAAAGTTGGAAACACGATGGACGAAAAATTTGATTTTGAACTGGTAATTTTGTCTTTTATTTTTAACAATTCTGTACAGTTAAAGAATATTGGACGAGAAAGAAATATTTGATCGTGGGTGGTTTTTTTTATTTATATGAATATCCCACAGTTAAAAAATATTGGACGTTAAAGAAAAAGTCGAGCTACTGTTTTTTTTTAATTCAATAATTTTGTTGAGTTAAAGAATATTGGACGTTGCAAAAAAAATGATCTTGTTTTTCTTCTCAATTTTAATAATATCTTTAAAATAAAATACGTTGAACCATAAAGAAAAATTTGATTTCGAACTGTTTATTTTTTTATTTTTAATGATTCTGTACAGTTGAGGGATATTTAATGACGCAAACATATTTTATGGTGGGTGGTTTATTTCTTATTTTTATGAATATCTTACAATTAAAAAATTTTGGATGTTAAAGGAAAAGTCGATCTTGAATTTTTTTATTTCAATAATTTTGTACAGTTAAAAAATATTGGAATTTGAAGAAAAAAATGTTCTTGGGCCTTTTGTTAAATTTCCAAGAATTTCGTGAGTTAAAGATTTTTGAATGATAAAGAAATTTTAAGAATATCTTCAAGTTAAAAAATATTGGTGTTTAAAGAAAAAGTTGACTTTGAATTATTTTTTTTTATTTACAATAATTTCGTACAGTTAAAGTAGATTGGACAAAAATGTAAATTTTATCTTGAGTGTTTTTTTATACTTCCAAGAATTTTGTATAGTTAGAGAAAATTTTCGAGAATTTTGTAAAGTTTGAGAATGTTTGATGATGAGGAAGAATTTGATCTTGGTTTTTTCTTACATTTTCTAAAAATATTGTACAGTTAAAGATTATTGGATGTTGAAGAAATATTTGATTTTGCGTGTTTTTCTGAATTTTAAGAATATCTTACAGTTAAAACATGATAGACGTCAACAAAATATTTATATCTTACAGTTGAGAAATATTGGATGATGAAGAAAAAGTCGAGTTTGAATTTTTTTATTTCAATAATTTTGTAGAGTTGAAGAATATTGGACGTTGAAGATAAATTTTATCTTGGAAGTTTTGTTAAATTTACGAGAATTTCATACAGTTAAAGCTTATTGAATGATAAAGAAGAATTTGATCTTGGATCTTTTCTTTTTTAATTTCTTAAGATTTTTTTATGCACAGACTTTCGTAAACTATACGTGAAAGCATCGACAACAGTAATTTGATAATTGTAAATTCTCTTTTGTTAAAGCTCCTTCGGCTTTAACGAACACATTCTCATCACGTATCTCGTGCTTTGCACTCGAACCTTACCTTTTCTTACTTCTAATTATGTATATATTTTTTTTTTTTTTGAAAATGCATTTATATATTAGAGAATCTTTGAAATAATGTAAAATCGTTGAATAAAACAAACTGGTTTTTGGATTTTCCATTATTTTGTATACTGTCAAAATTCGAATTTTTGATTACTTAAGAAAATTCAGAAAGTTATAATGATAATCTTGTAGAAAATTTAAAAATCAAACTTACTATAAACATCTGTACCTAAAACTTTTGAATTTTTAAAATACTTGTCTTAAAAATATTTAAAATAAACTCACTTTTTTACTTTTTATTCAAAATGGGTGGCTGACGAACTCGACCTTTAGTTTAGGAAATTAAAAGACTGTAGCAAAGGCCAATCTAATAGAATAATTTTTGCAAAGATATCGTGCTCACAGATCGACAGACAGGCATACATGCATACAGACAAACCGACAGATACATTCGAAAAAAAACAGTTTTTTGGATTCAGGGGTTCTCAAAACGTGGAAATTTCACCAAAGCTGGGGAGAGAGTCAAATTTTATATAAATCCAATTACCTTCTCTATTGAGAATGTGAAAGAAACCATTTTTTTGCTCTACTTTCGGTGAAAAAATGTTATCTATTTATTTTTTCTTAGCTTCTGTCGTGTGTAACAAAATTTAATTTTTGTGTTTTTAATGTTTTTTTATAAATAAAACATTAATCACGTGTTCTATAAAAAAGTGATTAATAAGAAATTTGTAGATATTTTTTGGGTTCAGAATGTTTGTCTTATGATTTTTTCCCTATCCTGCATAGTTTGCTCGCAAAATGCAATTTTTGATTATTCATTATTTTTTGGTAGTCAAAAATTGAATTTTGAATTATTGAAAAAATTCAAAAAGTTGTAATGATAATTTTGTAGAGCTATCGAAAATTACATTTTTCTTTTCAAGTGCTATGAATAAGTGTTCAGAGAATTTATGAATTATAAAAAAATTTGATCCCAAAAATGTTCAAAATATGCTCACTATTTGAATTTTCATAAAAAATAGTAGGCTAATGAACTTGACCTTTAGTTTCTGACACTCAAAGAGTATGCCAAAGGCCAAATTGGATGTTAAAGAAAAAATTTAATTTAAAATTGTTTTTTTTATTCCCAATGGTTTCGTACATTTGAAGGAGATTGGACGAAAAAGGAAAATTTTATCGTGGGTGTTTTTTTTTAATTTCCAAGAATTTTATATAGTTAAACCAATTTTTTAAGAATTTCGTAAAGTTTGATAATATTGAACGATAAAGAAGAATTTAATATATTTTTTTTTCTTTACATTTTCCAAGAATTTTTTACAGGTAAAAAATTGTGTTACCTTGACTTTTTTAATTTCCAAAAGCTTCTTACAGTCAAAGAATTAGACGATGAAGAACAATTTAATTTCGGATCTTTTTTTATTTCTACAAATTTTGTACAGTTAAAGAATATTGGACGTTAAAGAAAATTTTGACTTTGAGAGGTTTTTTTTTCATTTCTAAGAATTTAGTACAGTAAAAAAATATTGCATGATAAAGAAGAGTATTGCACGTTAAAGAAAAATTAGATCTTGAACGCTTTTTCTTTCAATTTAAAAAATTTCTTCTAGTTAAAGAATATTGGTCGTTGAAAAATGTGATCTTTTTTTTTATTTTCGTGGATTTTGTCTACTCAAGATTATTGAAATTTAAAGAAAAGCAAAAATTTGGATGAATTCTGAAAATCATATCTTGAATTTTGAGTTAGGAAACTTTAAAAATCAAGTGGGGTCATTTATGGGACGATGTTCGTTGGAAAACACGAGTTACGTGGACGTGGGATAATAACTTGATTACTCGTGTTTTATCGGAAAATCATAAAGCAATTAATAGCCTTCATTAGAGACACTGGCGCGTAATAATAATAATTCCATTTGTTGGGTAATTAGGTGAGGGAGCGAGTAATTGCGTTAATTGAGGCTGAGATCGTGCAACGAGTTGCGCAAGGGCGAGGCATTATGTACCCTCATTCCCCCCATTCCCCTCATTTCCCTCATGCAATCATAATTTACCGTTGTTCAACCAATCCTTTTCGCCAACCAATTAGAAAAAAAATTACCCCCTTTTACCGCAGAAAATATTTTCTAGAAGCCATTTTTAACCCGACCTGGGGCTCGAGGAGCATGCATATTCTCCGAACTTTACTTTCCCCTCATTTTTAATTTGCAAAAACTATTTCTAGTTTTTTGTATTTACAGATTTTAATGAAAAATAATAATTATAAAATCATATATCAGAAAAAAATAATCTGAAAACACATTTAATTTGTTTGGCATTCTATAATAAAAAGAATCTTATTGCAATTTTTTTTTAATTGCATCTTCAACCGCGTTTAGAAAAAATAATTAATTTTAAAACAAAAATTCTTTTTGAAATAGTTTATGACTTTTATCAAATATTTCTCAATATTTTCAATCTAATTACAAGTTTAAAACTTTCTAAATATCTTGTAAACTGACTCGAATCAATCGTAAAATTTTGGCTCTGAATTCTATCAGATTTTTTAAAAATAAAATATTCGAAATTGTAAAATTACCAGCCCAAGAAAATTCCCTAATTATAAAATTTCAGAATCTAAGCAAGTTAGAATTTGTTAAATAATAGAAAAATTAAATAAATTGCTTTTTTCTGATGAAAATATCTTTTAATTTGTTATTTATTTACTATTTAAAAAATTTTGGTCTTTTATTATTCTAAATTTTTCCATATCAATCATTAAAAAGCTTCGAAACTTAATTTAGAAACCGAAAAAATATGCATATTGTTTTTAATTTGTCAGAATCTTTTAAAATCTTATTAAATTTTCTCTTAAAATTAATTTTTTTAATGAAAATCATACAAACATTCTAAGAATGTTAAAAAAAAATTATTTTTTTTTTATTGGAATCTGGCAAAACATATGCAAAATGGTTTAGAAATTTCTTTACAATCTTCTTGATTTTTTCTTCAAACATTTTTCAAAATCTTACACTTTTTTATCTTCTTAAACATTGTCTTGAAATAATTATATCAAATAATTAAAATCATGAAAAACTTTTCTTAGAAAGTCAAGAAATTTTTAAAAATCAAAATCTTTGTTAATATTTTAAAAATTGTCTTTATAATTGTTTTGATACCTTTTTTTTTAATTTCCAAAATTTCGAATATTTTTGATTCTTTTGTTCAAAATTTTCCAAAACTTCAAATTTTTTTATCTTTTCAAATATTCTTTTTAAATTTATTTTCAAAAATAAATCATTATTTTATATTTTCCCCGGAATTCTGGTCGGAATTCCAAAACAATTTTTTCAGTATCTTAAAACCTTACAAAATCTTTAAAAAAGCGTCAAGATTATATTTCGAAATCTTAAAAATTCTACATTTTGTTTAAAGTTTTTTTGAAATGTTAAAAAATTGTTAACTATTTCGAAAATTTTTAAAACTTTTTTTGCTTAAAATTTTTTCAAATTACTGTTTGAAAATTGTTTAGAACCTTTTAAAATTCTTGAAAAATTTTCTGCTTTAAAATCTTGAAAACTTTACACTTTATTTTAAATTTCTTGAGATCTTTTTAAATTTTAAATTATTTTCGAATTTTTTTCGAAATTTCTGAATATGTTTTAAAATTTCTCAGATTTTAAATAATTTGTTGTTGTAATTCTTAAAAATTCAATTAATTTTGAACTTTTTGAAATAATTTTTACTTTTCTTTCAAAATTAGTTTGTTTAAAAAAATAGAAATCACTTAAAACCTTTGTAGGAATATTAATAAAAAATTTTTCTCCATTGAAATGTTTAAACATTTTTTTTAATATTTCTAAAGAAACTTTTTTTACTCTTTTCTTGCCTCTTTTATTATTTTAGTTTTTTCGCAATCAATTTTTATGATCTTTTTTCATATAATTGAAATATGATTTCCATAAGATTATGGTGAAAATTTGAAAAGATTTTTCAATATTTCAGAAAAGCCAAATCGAATTTTTTATTTTAAAAAACATAAATTTCAACCAAGAAGATTAATTTTTTACCTGAAAAGATTAATTTTCACACAAATAGTTAAATTTTCAACTAGAAGTGGTCAATTTTCAACAACAGAAAAAAAAACCTTGAACAAAATTCTTCAATTTTCAAATAAAATGATGAATCTTCAAATAAAAACATTAATTTTTAAACAAATGCTTAAAATGTTTAGATTTTCAGTTACAAAATAATTCTCAACAAAAAATATCAAACAAATAGATACATTTTTAACCAAAGAAATTTTCTTTTAACTAAGCAGAACATTTTTCCAACAAGAAGGTAATTTTGATCAAAAAATAAATTAGTAGCATTTTGCACTTAACCATTTTTAGTTTTAAATCTGTAAAAATTTACATTTTGTTTCTAATTTTCGGGAACTTTCTTTTTTTAAATTAAAAATGATTAGTAGCGCGCGATTAATGATACAATTATTGTAAAATTCAAAATAAAGTTTCATTAATAAAATTCCAAGAAATATTGCGTGTAACTTGGAAAAATTGGAAAATATACTAATTAGGTTTGACAGTAATTTGAAAAAATTGAAGTTACGGTAAATTTATGTTCGGTAAAATAAAAATTAGTTCGATCGGTAATTCGTGAAAATAAAAATTAGTGCAAATTTTGATTTGGCAAAGTAAAAATTAGGAAACACGGTAAGTCGCAAAAATATAAATTACGGTAAATTTTTATCTAGAAAAATAAAAGTGAGGTCAAACAATAATGCGAACAAAAAAAATTAGGTCAAACACTTAAATAAAAAGAAAATTAAAACATGTGAAAGGATAATTCAAATTAAAGGAAATAGATGTAAATTTTTAATTGGTAAAATATAAATTTTTTTTAAACGGTAATTCGCAAAAAATAGAGTAAAATTATTATTTGAAAATATAAATAAGGTCAATAAATAATTCGAAAAATAGAAATTACGGTATATTATTCATTCGAAAAAACGAAAATAGGTTACAGGTTTATTAGGGAAAATATTAATTAAGGTAATTTCTTTATACGGTAAAATAAAATTTATTTCAAACAGTATTTCTCAAAATTGAAAATTAGGTCAAACGGTAATTTGAAAAAAATAGAAAGTTCCATGAATTTGTATTTGAAAGCATAAAAATTATGTCAAACAAAAGTGATTCGAAAAATGAGAGATTAATTGAAACAGTAAATTGAACAACTATAAATTAGGGTAAATTCATTCGAAAAAATAAAAATGGGGCCAAGAAATCATTCGGAAAGATAAAAATAAGGTCAAACGTTTATTATATTTAAAAATAAAAATTACGTCAAATAGTAACTCTAAAAACTACGAATTAAGCAAAACAGTAGTTTCAAAAATATAATTCACGGTAAAGATTTGATTCGGAAAAATAAAAATGAGGTCAAACAATTATCATTATTATTGCACCACTAAGCCATTTTCTTTCGGGGTAGTAATTTGGAAAAATAAAAATGAGGTTAAATGGTTATTCTGAAAAATAGAAAGTACGATAAATTTTTATTTGGGAAATTAAAAATTCGAAAAAATATAAATAAAGGAATAATTATCTTCCTCCTGAGGGTCGAAGGTCAGCCGTCGCTCTGCGTGACCTCTTCACCTCCAATGCAGGTAATTTCAACTTTTAACGTGCAGGGACATCCTGGACATCTGCCGGGATGGAGGCTCTTTTATTATTATTTTTTTCCTTTTTGAGAATATCGTGCAATAAAGTCTCAAGTCGCATAATATGGCCGTAACAGCTTCTGATATTTGCCGTTTTATGTAAGCCCTCACTTAAAGGACGGGTCCCATATTAAATGTTACCGGGAATTACGAGGATCTCCAGAACGTGGTCCTCGAAAATGAGCATCTCGTATATTTTCCAAAAGGAAATTTTCTGGGATGAAAAACCACTAAGGAGGTATGCCGGACCACTTTGTTTCCAAATTCATGGGGCAGATTGATTTTTACCTAACCTATAAAAGGTTACGTTTCTTAATTAAAAATTTATTGATTTTCTTCAAAATCGACCTTTTTAGTAAAAAATTAATCTTCTTATGTAAAAATTAATTTATTTGTATGAAACAATAAACTATTTTGAGAAAATATTTGTTACTGCCTTTATTTGAAATTAATTTTTTCCACTAGAAATTTAATTGTTACTTTTTTAGTTGAAAATGTATCGATTTTTTTTTATTTTAATTTTTTGGTAAAAAATTAATCTACTTGGTTAAGAATTTAGTTACTTGATTAAAAAAATAAACTATTTTTTGAACAAATTTTTTGTCTTTTCCCACGGAAATTAATTTTATTTCGAACTTAAAATTTAAATAGAATGAAACCCTTCAATAGCCTTCCCTTCTATAGCCCTTCCGAGAACTGTATTAACTTTTTAGTTCCAAATTTATTGATTTTCTTTTATATTCATATTTTTTTGGTAAAAAAAAAGTTAATCTTCTTTGCAAGAAAAAAACTTTAACTTTAACTATTCTATTTTTTGTTCAAAATGTATCTTTCTTAGTAAAAAAATTATCGATTTTGTTCAAAATTCGTCTTTTTTGGTGAAATTCTTTGTTTTGGTAAAAAAATTAATCTTCTTGGTTGAATCTTCATTTATTACAATTAATAAATTAACTATGTTTTAAAAGTTTTTTATTTTTCTTCGTAAATTAATTTTTTCATCTGAAAATTCACATTACCCTTTTAGTTGGAAACTTATTTATTTTCACAAAAATTGATCTTTTCTGGCAAAAAATTATTCATCCTTTAAAAGAAATAATCTCATTGGATACAAATTGAAACTACTTTATTGAAAACATTTTTTTTATTCTTACATTCATTTCTTCAAATGAAAATTTAACTATTCCATTTATTGTTAAAAAGTTATCGTTTTAAGTGAAAAAATGATTGATTTTGTTCCAAATTTGCTCGTTTTTGGTAGAAAATTAATATTCTTGCTTCCAAATTAATTTATTTGGATGAAAAGAAATATTTCGTTACAATTTTTGTCTTCTTTGGAAATTAATTTTTTTCAACCAAAAATTTAAATCTTACTTTTTCAGTTAAAAATTAATTGATATTCTTTAAAATTAGTATTTTTTATTAAAATATTCTTCTTGGTTCAAAATTAATTTTTTGGCCAAACTTAATTCAATTTTTGGTTTAAAACTCATTTATTCAGAAGAAGACTGAAACTATTTTGTGAATTTTTTTATTTTTCTTTGCATATTAATTTTTTTTAATGAAAATTTTAATATTACCTTTTCAGTTTAAAATGTATATATTTTGTTCAAAATTCATCTTTATTGTGAAAAATAAACCTTCTTGGTTAAACATTTATTACATTAGACAAAAATTTATTAGCTAGAAGATAATTTATTAATTTTGCCTAAAAGTCATCTTTTTTGGCAGGAAAATAAAAATTTTAATAAAAAAATCATTTATTTAGATGAAAAATTAAATTATAAATTTTCACAATTTTCTTGAAAATTATTTTCTTCATACCAAAATTCAACTATCAAATTTTTGGTTGAGAATAGATCTTTTTGAGTATAAAATATATTGACTTTAATCAGACCTTGTTTTTTTTTGTTCAAAATTAATCTTGTTAAAAAAATATTTTCATAGATAAGAAATTAAACCATTTATTGATTTTATTTCAAATTTATATATTTAGTAGAAAATTAATCTGTATGGTTAAAAATGAATTACACTGGAAAAATGTAAGACATTTTGTTAAAAAATTGTCATTTTCTTTGGACCAATTAATGAAATTAATTAAATTTACTAATATTTTTAGTCAATCTCGAACTACGGAATCTTTTACATTTTTGCATTAACTTTGAATCATGCTAATGAAAAAAGTTTTATTGTACAATGAAAAAGTGGTTTTTAAATTATTATAAACTGCTGAAAAAGGGTATTAAATATTTAAACAAATCTTTTCGTCAGTATAAAGTTATTAGTGGTAAATACAACCCCTCCAAATTTTAACAATTCATCTGCAACTGTTTTCAAGTTATTGTGTTTACAAAAATGTGTTACTTCCACACATGCATCCACACACACACACACAATAAGTTGGGAAATTGTACTAGACATTTTCAAATTAAGAACCGTTTAATTAAATGCTTTTTTTAAATTTCGAAGCAAAAAGGAGATAATTAATATAAACTAATATATTATTTAATTAAATATTAAAGTAATAATATTAAAAATATTATTTATATTGATGGACAAGTGTCTAAGAATGTCTCTCTTCAACGGAGAACGTGTGGATCTCGGGACGGGGAAGGTACGTGGGTTAGCGTTCGCAGATAATAAGGTTGTTATGTCAGAGCCAATCCAATACGTGCAAAAAATATTGAACAAGTTGAATGAAAGCATGAAAAAATGGGCCTTAAAATTGGCGTAAATAATAAAAAAATTATGATGTTTAAAGGAAAGTTATAATAATAATGTTGATTTGTAATTCGCAAAAAGAAAAGAAAAAAGAGGAACGTGGTCGCATAACTGCTGCATTCTTGCAAATCGAGAGTTGGCTTCACTCAGAGTTGGGTAATGAGTAATGATTAATGAGTAATGAGTAATGACACTCTGCTCTTTGATTGAGACCGATTCCCCGACGAAGAAGAGAAAAACTCGAGTTTCATTCGAGAAAATGTCGATGCAATGTGAGATTATTTATTATTCGGGGTGCAGAGAGGAGATAATTGGTAAAACTCACACAGTGAGTTATTATCATCGAAGCAGATATCGCCGGCGCGGCCTGTACCTTGTCATGATCATTTTTTGTATGACCATAAATAGAGTGATCAGTCCCGATCACTGCGAGAAACTCGACTGACTTACTTCGCGATACCTGCAGCCAGGAAAACGCGTCGCCTCACTTCACGTCACCTCAGGTCGCGTCGTGAATTAACTTAATCGTTGCATAATTTCAAATCAGACACGTTTCTTGATTAAAAGAATCGATGCATTTATAATTAATATTTTACTTTCCTCTACCTGCTAGGGGCTTACTTAAAAAATTGAAGATAATTTGACATTTAATTTTTAACTTTGAAACTTGAAGGTAATTCAAAAATTAATTTTCCATTTTAGAAAGTTAAGTTTTTGAAAATAGAAATCGACTTTAACAATTGAAGAAATATTAATTATTTCAGTTCAAAATTCATACAAATAATGAAACTTAAAATAAATTGGAAATTTAATTTTCAACAATAACAAATTTCAATTTTCAAAAGTTGAATATTTATGTGTTTAAAATTGATATAATTTGAAGAAACTTGAAAGAAATTGAAAACTGTATTTATAATTATATTTATATTTATATTATATTTATTACATTATTATATTCATCATATTAACCTATTGAAAACTGATTTAAATTAAAGAAACTTGAAATAAATTGAAACTTGAATTTTCAGCATTTGAATATTTCCGTTTTGAAAATTTATATAAATTGAAAAAACTTTAACTAAGTTGAAAATTGAAGAATATTCAATTCTACACCGTTGAATTTGTATCTATTGAATTTCTATCTGTAGGAAAGTCATGAAAATCGAAATAAATTGAAGCAACTTCAAATAATTGAGATATTAATTTCAACGATTTGATAAATTTTAATTTTTAACAGTTAAATATTTACCTGCTGAAAATCGATGAGTTAAAGAATCTGCAAATAATTTGAAAAGTTTTCAATTTACAACCGTTGAGTTAAATATTATTATATTTATTATGTTATTCTTTTTTATAAGATATATTATATCCAACTGTTTAAAATTGATATAAATTGAAGAAACTTCAAATTAATTGAAAATTGAATTTTCAGCTTCAACAATTAGAGAAATTTCAATTTTTAACAGTTAAATATTCCTTTGTTGAAAATTGATATAAATTAAAAATTAAATTTTCAACATTAAAAAATTTAAGAAATTTTAATTGTCAAAGGTTTAGTATTAGTGTTTTGAAAATTGACATAAATTGAAGACTTTAAACAAATAAAAAATGAAAAATGTTTAAATCTCAACCACTGAAAATTTATTTATTGAATTTTGGTCTCTTGAAAATTGGAATAAATTGAAAATTCAATTTTCAATTTTTAAAAAATGAAGAAATTTAGATTTTTACCTTCGAATATTATAATATTTATTATTATATTATTTATTGTATTGCATTTAATTATTTATTTATTATATTAAGATTCAATTTGAACAATTTAAGAAATTTCATTTTTAACAGTTAAATATGTGCATGTTAAAAATTGATATAAATTGAAGAAATTGCATAAATTGAGCACTAAATTGCAACATTAATCAAATAAAGAAATTTCAATTTTTAATATTTAATATTTATCATTTACGTGTTAAAAACTTTTAATTAAGAAACTTCAATTTTGAACAATTTAACATTTACGTGCTGAAAATTGATACAAATTGAAGAAACATTAAATAAATCGAAAGTTCAAGTATATTCAATTTCTCCCCATGAAATATTTATCTATTGGATTTCTGGCTGTTCAAAAATGAAATCAATTGTAAATTTAATTTTTAACTTTATCAATTAAAGAAATTTTTATTTTCACTTTCTTGAAATCGACATAAATTTAAAAAATTTTAAGAATATCAAATTTTCAGCAGATGAATGCCCATCTATGGAATCTTTTCCAATTTTGAATCACTTTGAAACCTTTTCGAAACATCTAAAATTTAAAATATATTGTGACATAATTTAAAGTTTTCTCTACATTTTTCAGAATGTTGCAAATATTAAAAAATTGTTTTAAAATCTTCCGGAAGTAAAAATAATGCCGAGATTAAAATCTATATTAGTCAAAAATTTCACAGAAATCGTATTCTCGGTACCAGTGATTTGAAAATGGCGATTAAAAAAATTCCAGAGATTTCAAAAGAATAAACTGAAAATAGCCATTTGAAGCCATATTCACGCAGTATGCAACCAATCAGGTAGCAATAGGTTATGGGCCCAAAAAGCATGAAATGTTCAAAGAAACATTTTTATATTAAAAAAAAAATTATTTCAAACTGAAATTTTGTTGTGTGAACCGAAGAAAGACGAATTCAGTTAAGGATATCTCCTACATTTCTACAATCTGTGTATGCTGAAAATTTCTTTGTGTTGTGCTGTTTTATCTGCTTTCAAAAGACTATATTATTTTCAAACTTTTGTAGAAATTCAGAAGGCCACCGTATAAACTGAGAAATTTAAAAAGTAAAATTATGACACTTGAAAATTACAAATTGAAGCTGTTCTTTTTTTTAACTATTACTAAGCGTAAATTAAAAACTTGTTTAAAAACAACTGAAATAAGCAGCTGCCAATTAAATTTTATACCACCAATTACTGTACAGCTTCAAACCAGGTATGAAGAAAGCTCGAGAAAGTCTACTAATCCAAAGGTCCTGAAAAAAAAACTATTCATTCAAAACAATTTTTAGAAAAATGTCTGATCGGAATTTCAGATTGATGATAAAAATAAGTTTTGCAATACTGCTGATAAACTCTCCGAAGCAGATGTTGTAGTAGCTAAAAATTTACTTCCTATTTTGTTACTAAATGGTACCCCTGGCAATTGCGAACATTTTCGTTGTGCAATGGAACCTAGTGATGATCTGCCAGTATAAGAAGCATTGGAAATACAGCTACTTCAAAAGGTTGTTGGTGGAAAGTGAACACACACTAAGCATCCCTAAAGAACATTTCTTTCTGGATCTAAATTCGCAGGTGAAAAACCAAAAAAGTTGTTCCTGTCGAAAATTAGCGCACAAAGGAATCGATTAATGAAGATGAATTGTGCTTTCACAAAACGAAAACAATTATATAATCTAGATGCAATAAAGGAAGTTGCAGTTAGTTGAAATAAATAAGTTGATTTTTAAAAATGGTATCAGCGCAGCAGTCTCTTGAACAAAGCTGATGCACATAAAATATTATTTTAAAACACGATAAGAGGAATTCCAATTAAACTCAAGAAAGAAGAAAATTTGTGAAATTAGCATTCTAGGAGCAGCAACTATATAACGAATATTTTCAAATTCTGAAATTAAAAATTTGCTAAACCTTATCCAATTGGTGGTGCATAGTATTTTGTAACTTTTACAAACAACCAATTACGTTGGTAAGGGATACGTCTTTTAGAAATGGCTCGGTATTTATTCCTTTAATCATCTCTATCAAAAAGTTTTTGGGTTGAACCAGTAGTCACGTCCACCTACATTAGATATTGTTCTCCAACAAGAAACCTAGATAAAGCAATTTCTTTTAAAGTTTGGTATGGTCCAAAACCTGATGAGTCATAATTTGTAAGTTCGGAGGTAAGCCTTTGCTTCCGATAAATCCCTAGCGATAGGAAAATTTTATCCCTGAGCTACTAATTGCATTTTCTTAGGATACTTCAAAGAAATGCTACAACCAAGAAGACAATCAAGAGTCGAGATATAATAACCATAGGTGATCACAATTGAACCGAAAATTTTGTTCGAGGCTGAGAAACGACAAAATCTTTAAGAACCAGAGCGAGAAGTCGAATATCAAGACTTTGAGAAGCTCAACTAGAAGATCTAAATCCATATTTTTAAGAACCACGACGAGGAAACGAATATCATAAGGAAATATTATTTAAATCAAAAAAGGCCCTAGACTAGTTGAAATGATGTTGAAGAACAACCAAACAGAAAATATAACATGGTCAAAGAAAGACAATTTGCAGATCCAACGCTGAAGGAACAAATTTCAGGGTCTCATCAGGAAGGGAAGAAGAAAATGGAACTTGAATTTAATGCATTTACTAAAAGCAAAACATAGATTTTAGTGAAACTTCGCATAATAGAAAAGTAATAAGTCACAAATTGGTTCTTAGAACAAAATTTAAATCTCATTGAATCATTGAGAGAACTATTAGCAAGATTATTTGCAAAAAATACTCGTATCAACATGGAATGATCTATCAAGAGGTATTTTCTCCTGTACCTATACAGAATTTCATTAGAATTATGATTGCTCTTTCCCTAGAATCAAGTCTTGTTTTATATCGAATAGACATTGCAATGGCGTTTGAATAGAGACTCGGAAGAAGGGATACATATGGAACAGGGAAAAAATTTTCATCAAACCCGGTTCTGAACATTTTATTTGTTTACTGAAAAAGTCTCTTCGTAGTTTCAAGAGCCTGGAAGGCAATGATAAAAGAAATTAAAAACACAAGTTTAAGAATTTTACCTTATATCTGTAAATGCAGACAATTCCGTTTAGTTTATAAGAACCAAAAGAAAATATCTTTATCAATGCAGTGAATTAAGATCCTTGATTGTCGCAACAAACCGAAAAGAAAAATTCACTCCAATTAAAGACTTTACTGGACAAAATTTTTAAATAAACCATTTGAGATCCCTGTACTACTGATTGGACATCTAATTTCGTCAAGAGCCAATGACAAAATCTGCAAGGGTGTCACCACGTGATTTTATTGAGGAATACCCTAAAAACAGATAATGCAAAAAATGCAATTTAATTTTCACCTAAAATCATTAATTGCTTCATTAATTTATTCATCTTTAGCAGCTCGTTCTGACCAAGCTTCTAAAATCTCTTGAGTTTATTCACAATCTAGGAAGAGAACATTGGTGTGCAACTTAAAAAATTTTAAGGTATGTATCTTTGCGGAAAAGGTAATCCAGGTTTAATTTATCCAAAGAATTTTAAAAAGAATAGGTTATTGGTGTTATTATTATTATTGGTGTAGATACAGATTGGGTAGCTGATATTGATTAAAGTTCAAAAACAGGTTTTTTTTCAACTGGCTAATTCCCATATTGCTAGATCCTATGCTGAAGACCCTTATTAATTTGCCAAATAAGGGTAATAGAAAAAAGATAAAAAGTCTCGGATTTCTGTTATTTTATATCGCGTTTATTTCTTCGGGTGTGGTTTTATCCTTGTGAGACTCTCGGAAGTTTATCGCACCTGCGTTTTATGAGCGGGAAACAAGCCTTGTATAGTTTTCAATAACGGGGGACTGCTTTCGCGTTCCGACGGCATCGCATAGTTTCCCATAAAAAAGGGAGAATAGACTCTTCGTTTACAAGGATTGTTGCGAGATTGCAATTGTTAAAAGTACGATAAGCGTATTAAATCTAACGTTCAGTCACGCAGCTTTCCAACCCGCATAAGGTTAACGGAGTTTTTAATCGACGCCTTTTCTCACTGCAAGTTAATCTCACACAATTGATTATGATAACACATTTTATTTTGTATAGGCGTGACGAAAATCAGGTTTTATTAACTATCAGTGTTTCGATTTACGGTTTATTGAGTATAACTAATTTAAATTTGCCGCCAAAAACGTTTTAGTTAGAGACGCCACCACCTGGTGGTGCTAATCTGAAATTTATTGTTCATAATTGGTTTTAACTTTAAGAAAAATTTAATTTAATTTTAAAATAATTTAAATGCAAGTTTTAATATTTTTCATCTTTTAAAAGTTGAATAGAAATTAATTAAAAATTTGATATTATTTTTAACAGTTGCACGTTACAATTATAAACTTTTGACTCTTAAAAATTGAATAAAATTTAACTTCACCAGCTGAATATTGAAGTCAATTAGAAATTACATTTTCATTATTTACAAATTTTAAAAATTTGTGCCAACTGTTCTCAATTCCAGAAAAAATAAAATTTCATTTTCAACTGTTGAAAATTGAATAAAATTGAAAATACGATTTTCAAATATTGATCATTCAAAAAAGTGAAAGAGAAATGAATTTTAAGAGTAGAAAATCGAAATAAATCAAAGATAGAATTTGCAACTGTCGAAAATTCAATTAAAAATTTTCTTGAATTTTCAACCAATTGAATAGAAATTTTATTATTCAAAAATTGTGGGAATTTATTTTTCAACTGTTGCCAATTCCACAGAAATTAAAATTTAATTTCCAACTTTTGAAAACTGAAGAAAATTTAAACTGCGGTTCTCAATGATTGATAATTCAAGAAAATGGAAGACAATTGAATTTCCAGAGTTAAAAATCAAAATATATGAAAAATTGAATTTTCAACAGTCGAAATTTCAATTCACAATTTTTTTAATTTTCAACAAACTAAATATTTAAGTGCTAAATTTTTCATCTTGCAAATTTAATAAAATTCAAGCAAAATTTATTCACAATAATTAAAATTACATTTGCAACAGTAAAAAGTTGAAGAAAATGTAAATTTAGTTTTCAACGTTTGGAAATTCTTCTATAAAGAATTGAAATAAATCTAGAATTTTATTTTCTACTGATAAAAGCAGAAGAAAATTTCGAATTTAATTTTTAACTATTTCAAATTCAACTTTAAGAATGAAACTTTTCTTCATCTTTTAACATTCGAATAAAAATTAATTTACAATTTTCTGGAATTTTTAACAGTTGGATGTTTAAATTATAAATTTTTTAATGTTTAAAAATAAATAAAATTTAACTTCGACATATGAAATTCAAAATAAATTGAAAATTTCCTATTTTTTTGTTTGAGAATATTTATATTCTAACTTCTGGCAATTCAAGAAAAATTAAAATTTTATTTTCGACTGTTAAAAGTTAAATTACATTTCTTTAATTCTTGAAAACTAAATTTTATACCATTTTTATTTTTAATGATGAAAAACTGAATTTGGTTTAATTTTCGATATTAGAATGTGCAAATGTTGAACATTCTTAAAAAAATTCTGTGAATAATTATTCTTATTAATATAATCCATTATTATAAACAAATTACTGTGTCCTTTCCTCATAGATAAAATTATGTGTTGACTCTAATTCTCAATATTTTTTATAAGATTCATAATTTGTTATGAAAAATTAAAACTATTAAGGATTTGCTATTTTTACAAACATTTTCATAAACAAATTCTCACTCGTTTAGTAATTTAGGTCAAAGCATATTTAATCTGACGTTTTCTCGTGGGAATTTGTTTTTAATTTTTATTCTTCAGTGATAATTAACAAAGAGAATTAATCAGAACTCGATTTATATGATTATTATGAACATTTTCATTTTAAAAACTTTGATCTATCACTTACATAAATTTTCAAGTTTCCAAACTTTAAAATTATTAAAATTCAAAATTTACAATATGAAACTCTAAACTAAAAATTGTACAATTTATATGTGAAACGTATGACTTTCAAATTTAACAAAAAATGAAGTATCAAAAGATGAGAAAATTTCTAATTCAAAATTCAAAAACTTTATATTATAAATCATTAAAACTGCAAATTTCTGTAATAAAGCCTCCATAGTTCTTCAATCTGAAACTTGCTATACTAAGATCTGAACATATTTTTAATGGACAATTTTTAAAATTAGAAAGCAATATTAAGAACCGACAAAAATTTAAATTTCCCAAATTAAAATTAAAATTATATCTTTTATGTTAAATATTAAATATTGTCGCTTACTAGGGTATTATTTTTTGAAACACGAGAAAAAAATATTTCTTAGCCCTCAACTCGGTGACCTAATTGGTCAACGCCACACTCATGTATAATGACGTTCTGGGTTCGAATCCGCGCTCAGGCAAATTTTTTCTCGTACTTCTCAATATAATAGACCTCTAATTTACACTATTCAATATTTTATTTTAAATAATTAAATAATACTCCGGCTAAATACATTTTTTGGTATTATTACTGAATTGTTTTGTGGTGAATTTAAACCATGATTTATCTTTTTCGTACACGTGGAACGATTTTAAATTTGAACATTAAAAGTGACTGAGATATAGTAAGAGGAAGGAAAAGATAGTAATCTGGGAATCATCCGGTGCTATTTCCGGGCCTAACAGGCAGAGCACGAGTCGAAGGGCCCAATCCCCCCCCCCCCCCCCCCCCCCTCCCCCCTCAGACCGCTATTAGACGATCAATCGGCCTAGGACTTCTTCAAATTATGCGATACGCGCTCCCAGCAGCATACATCACTGTCAGCTTAGCTTTTTATTGGCCACGAGACGGAGAAGAATATGATTAGGCAGATTAACATTCCCGGAATATCGTCCGGGACTACCTCGGTTCCCGGGACTATGTTTTCTCTTGTTTAACAGGAATTTGATTATCTGCGATCGAATTTAAACTTTCACTTCCATTTTTTCAATTTACAAATATTGTGCAATTTTTGAAAAAATTATAATAATTGCACAATTTTTCAATTGTTTTTAATTTTCAACATTTTTTCTAACAATTATACAATTTCATTTGATCTGTATGACTGTTTTCATTTCTATAATGTACAACAAATTGTCAGACTTGTTTTTAAGAATTAACAATCATAAAACTTCAATTCTTTAATGTACATTCATTTTGCAATGTGATTGAAGCATTGTGAAATAATTAGATGTGAAATTTGATTTTTTCACTTTACAATTTCATTTCTTCAGCGTATAATATTTGTGGAATTTTATTTCTCCAGTGTATGAAAACAGCTCATCTTTTTTTTATTCAATTTATAATGACAGAATCTCAAATTTAATTTTCCTTTCAATAAACAATATTGCAACAATTTTATTTCTTCATTGCAATTTACAATAATATTAAAATTTCATGTTTTAACTGTAAAATCATTTTAGAATACCATTTATTTATATGTTACATAAATGTAGAATGTTATTTGTTTAACGTTCAAATATCGTAAAATTTTATTTATTCACTTCACTGTAGAATAATTGTACAATGTCATTTCTCTTATGTAGGAATATTGTGCAATATTATTTTTTAATGAGAAATAATTGTGTACAGTAATTGCACAATTTAATTTCTTCGAGCAAAAATACGTGTGCAATTTAAATTCCTTAAGGTAAAATATTTGCACAATTTTATTTCTTCACTGTACAATGCCATTACTTTACTGTAGGATTATGTACATTATTATTTCTTTAAAATTAAATAAATGTACAAAAATTGTAGAATTTAGTTTCTTTAGGGAAAAATAATTGTACAAGTTTATTTATTTGATTTTCAATAATTGTGCAATGGCATTTCTCTTCTGTGGGAATATTGTGCAAGGCTATTTTTGAATGAGAAATAATAGTAGAATAATTGGACAATTTAATTTCTTAAAGTAACAATTCTTGTAAAATTAAAATTTTTTAAAGCATACTATTTGATAAATTTTAATCCTTCCATAATATTGTATCAATATATCAATATCAATATAATTGTGAAATATTATTTCTTCCGTGTAAAATAATTGTATAATAATTGTACACCCAAATTTATTTAATTTAACGTATTTCTGAAATTTTTTTTCTCTACTGTACAATGTCATTACTCTACTGTAGAATAATTGTACGATATTATTTCTTTATCTAAAATAATTGTCCAGAAATTGAAGAATTTTATTTCTTTAAGGAAAAATAAAAGTAGCATTTTATTTATTCAAAGTACAATAATTGCCCATATCATTTATCTTCTGTAATAATATTGTTTAATATTAGTTTTGAATTAGAAATAATTCTACAATAATTGCACAATTTAATTTCTTCAAGGAACAATACTTGTAAAATTTAAATTCTTCAATGTACAATAACCGTACAATTTTATTTCTCCACTGTAAAATAATTGTAAAATAATATTACAATTAAACTTCTTTGATCCAACGTATTTGTAAAATTTTATTTCTTTACTGTTATTTCTTCAATCTAAAATAATTGTACGAAAATTGTAGAATATAATTTGCTAAAGAAAAAATAATTGTACAAATCTATTTGTTCAATGTACAATAATAATTTCATTCTTTCACTGTAAACTAATTGTACAATTCTTATTTCTTTAATGTTCAATTACTGTACAAAATTCTTTCTTAAATAATTGTAAAACATCATTTTTCTACTGTAAAATAATTGTGCAATTTAATTTTTTTGGGGATAAATAACTTTACAAATTTATTTCTTCGATGCACAATAATGGTACAACATCATTGTTTCAGTGAGAAATAATAGTTTAATAATTGTACAATGTCGTTTTTTACGATAGAATAATTGTACAATATTATTTCTTTAATCCAAAATAATTGTACGAAAATTATACAATTAATTTCTTCTCTCCGCAATAATTGTGCAATTCTCATTTATTTGATGGAGAACAAATTAAAAACTGTATTTCTATAATCTGAACTAATTGTACAATGATTGTACATGAATGGTACAATTTTTTTTCTTCACTCTCAATTAATGG
Source organism: Belonocnema kinseyi (assembly GCF_010883055.1). Lineage (NCBI taxonomy): Eukaryota > Metazoa > Arthropoda > Insecta > Hymenoptera > Cynipidae > Belonocnema > Belonocnema kinseyi. Next base: position 49,827,753 of record NC_046657.1, read on the forward strand.
TAAAATTTTGTTTCTTCACTGCAAAATAACTGCACAATTCTTATTTTCGCACCGCAAAATAAAATTGTATACTTACCATTTTCTTCATGTACAATTATTTTACAATTTTATTACTTTACTGCATAATAATTATACAATTTTCTTTCTTCACTGCAGAATAATTAAACAACATTATTTTTAAATGTAAAATAAGTGCACAATAATGGAACAATTTAATTTCCTTGATCCACAATATTTGTACAACAATTTTTTATTTATTGTCCAATACAATTTTATTCCTTTATTGTATGTTACAATAATTGTTTAATTTATTTTCTTCATTGAAAAATAATTGTAAAATATTATTTTTTCAGTTTGAAACGATTTCATTTTCTGACGTTCGATAATTATACAATTTTATTTCATTAGTATATTTCTGTTTTCATTTCTTGTATATACAACAGTTGTCCTGATTTTTTTTCAATTTTCTACAATTGCAAAGATTTATTTCTGAAAATTATGCAAGTAAAATTTTAGAATTTCTTTCTTTTGATAAATAAGAAATGTACAATTTTACATCTCCAATTTACAATAATTGTACAACTGCGTTTCTACGATATTGAATAAAAGTAAAACTAAATTTTTTCGTATTTTCGTGAAACAAAAATTAGGAAGTATAAAAAGTAATGTTAAAAATAAAAAATATTGTTAATTGGATTTCAATTTGCATGAAATATTCGCTATAAGGTCTTTATTAAATCAGGAAGGCTCTACCATTTTTATTAAAGTAAATCTCGACTACGGGAGCTGTTTTACAACCTGTCCGACGGCACACAAGAAACAAGTGACGTTCATTTCTCAAGTCTTCCTTAAACGCAACCGTCATTCTTGAACGTATTATTAAGTCACAAATTACGGGACTTATTTACATTTAGATTGTTACCTAAAATTTAAAAAATTAAATTTAATTTAAATTTTAAAACGTTGTAGTATAAAATTTATTCACATACCATCCTTCAAAAATGAAGATACTCACAATTGATAGTTGTCAATTTGGAAAAAAATTTGTAAAATCATTGTACAATAAAAAAATTTAATAATAAAATTTCTTTACAGGGAAGAAATAAATTTTTTGACTACTGTCATATACAGTGAAGAAATGAAACTTACGAGTTATTGTACAGTGAAAAGATGAAATTAAATGTAAAAAAATTTATTGTGAAATGATGGTAAAATTTCAGCTTTTTATTTTTTTTTAACTACACAATTACAGTTATTGGACTTTGAGAAAATGAAATTTTACCATTATTTTAGAATGAAGAAAATCGTATAGTTTTTGTAACCTGGAAAAACGAAAGTGAGCAATTTTTGCAGAATAAACAAATTAAATCGTGCAATTATTAAGCAACGAATAAACAAAATTGTACAATTATTCAACTGCTAATAAATTCAATTGTACAATTATTTTACAGACAGAAAATAAAATTCTTCTTGAATTGTACAATAAAAAGGTTAAAATATGCAATAATTGTAAAGTTAAGTAATAAAATTAGAGAATAATTGCACAGTCAAGAAATTAAATGATACAATGAAAAAATGCAATTGTATAATTAGGATTTTACCCTAATCAAAATTCATTTTACAGTTATTGTACAGTAAAGAAATTAAATTTTATATCGTACTGCAAATTCAATAAATTGTCCAATTATTATTCGAATATCATATAATGATGAAATAATATTTTACTGTTATTGCACAGCGAAAGAAAAAAATGTTATAATAATTAAAAAGAAAATAAAAAGAATTTTTAAATAATTCTCTGATAAAGAAATAAAATTGTAAAATCTTTTTATCTTAAGTAGTAAAAGCAACATTGGATAATTATTGTAGTGTAATGAATATAAATTGTACAATCATTTTACATAATTAAAATAAAAAAAGTAGTTTGAAGAAATTAAATTTTATATTAATTGTATAGTAAAGATATGTAATAGAACATTATTATACATTGCAGAAATAAAATTGTACTAATTATTCTACAGGAATGAAAACAAAGTTTGAAATTGTTGTAGATTGGAGAAAAAAAGCTGTACAATGTTCAAGAATTAAAATTGTACAATTATGAACAATAATTTTACAGTTAAGGAATGAAATTATAAGATTATTTAATTGTAAGGAATTATTATGGTACTATTTGTGTAGAGTGAAAAAATTAAGCAGTACAATAATGATACAATGAAGAAAATAAATTGTAACTGAACATTGAAGAAATAAAATTGTAGAATGATTGTACAGTAAATAAATATAATTGTATAATTTTTGTAAAATTACTGTCAAAATGTTTTTTGGAGAGAAAACAATTTTTTTTTAATTATTAAAAAAATATTTTCTTGCAAGGGAATAAAATTGTACTATTATTTTGCACTAAAGAATTTAATTTCTGCAATAATTTAAAAAGAAGAAACAAAATGTAAGGAAATTTTAAAGTGAGGAATAATGTGGTGAAAAAGTGAGATTGTACAATGACTGTACATTGAAGAAATACAATTATTCTACAATTATTGTACAATTTTTGTAAAAATATTTTGTGGATAGAGAACAAAATTTCATTATTATTTTATACTGCAGAATTTAAATTATTCAATAATTGTAAATAAAGGACATTACAATTTACAACAATTTTAAAGTGAAAAATTGAAATTATACAATGATTGTATAGTGAACAAATAATATCATACAATTGCTCTGCAATAATTTAATTAAATTGTACAGTGATCAAAAAGTGAAATTGGGCAATTATTGTTAATTGAAAAAATGTTCCGAAAATTGTATAGTGATAGAATGAAATTGTTTAAAGAATATAAAATAAATAAAAGGAATTGTACACTTACTGAAAATTGAAGGAATGAGATTGTACAATTATTGTACAATTATTTTTAAAATATTTGGTAGTGAGAAAGCAAAATGTTACTATTGCTTTGTAGCAAAGAAGTTAAATTGTTCAATAATAGTAAATATAAGAAATAAAAATGTAAATTAAACGTAAATTCAAGAATTTAAATTTACAATGATTGTACAATCAAGAAATACAGTTGTACAATTATTGTAGAATTTTTGTGAAATTTTTGTAAAACTATTTTGTTGTGAGGATACAAAATTTTACTATTTTTTTGTAATGCAAAAGTTAGATTGTTAAATTACTATAAATAAAAGAATTGAAAATGTACAGCAATTGTAAAGTGTAGAATTGAAATTGTACAATTATTCTTCATTAGAGAAATAAAATTGTACGTTGAAGAAATAAATTGTACAGTAAAGAATTGAAATTGTACAATCATTGTATATTGAAAAACCGATTATATACAATTATTGTACAGTGAAGAAGGAATATTCTACAATTATCGTTAATTACAAAAACTGTTCAATGATTCCATAGTAAAATAACGAAATTGTGAAACGATTAGAACTTAGTTTAAACTATTTATTATTATTATTAATAATATTATATTTGAATAATGATAGAAAAATGCGGTCTTTTCTTAAATTTCTGACTTTTTGTCAAATTTTCAATCAGAAGGAGGTCATAATAATTTCGAATTAACAAAAATAATTGTTTCAACAATTGATTATCATTATTTATAATATTCTCTTTGATTAATTGGAATGCTGCGGTTTTTTCTGAGATTTTTACCTGTTTATCTATTTTTTATTATCTGTGAACTAATAATTAATCAAATTTATAAAAAGTAATTGTTTAAACAATTTATTATTTTTATGACTATCTTCAACTATATCAATACCAGAAAGTTGCGCTTTTTCGGCAAATTTTACCTTTCTGTCCTTTTTTCACTTAGTGAGGTAATAATTAATGAAAGTTAACCAATAAGTTCCTTAAACAATTTAATTTTGTTTTTAACCATCTTTTCATAGATAAGTGCTCGAAAGTGTCGGTTGTTTCTAAAATTTTTAACTTTTCATCGCCTTCTTATTTATAAAGAAATAATAAGTCAACCACAAGAAAAACGATTTTTCGAATAGTATTGTTGTGTTCAATATGATCGGCGTAGAAAATTTTAAGCATATTTTAAATATCTGTTTTATTTCAGAAAATTAAATTAAAAAAAAACAGATTATTGAAAATATAGTTTTCTGTTATCACTTATCTAATAGACAATAGTTATAAACAATATTAAATTGTTTAAGAAACTTTTTTGTTAACTTTAATTAATTATTATGTCACTAAGTGAAAACGGACATAAAGGTAAAAACTGCCGAAAAAACCGCAATCATCAGAAATGTATATAGATGAAGATAGTCATAAACAATAATAAATCGTTTAAACAATTATTTTTGCTGAATATAATTAATCATCAAGTCACGCCTGATGTGAAATAGGCAAATAGTTGAAGATTTCAGAAAACAGCGCAATATTCTACCAATGAAGCAAAGCGAATATTATTAACAATGATAATAAATTGCTTGAACAATTATTTTTATTAACTTGAATTCATTATTATTTCACCTGTACAAAAATTTTTAAGTTTTTGAAAAACAGCATCTTTCTAGCATTATTCAAATGCAATATTATTAATAATAATAATTTTCTTAAACAATTAATTTTTATAATTTTGTTAATTACTTAACTTGTTTTAATTGAAAATTTGAGTAGAAGTGAATTTTTTTATACTACAATGTTGTAGCATTTTTCTAAGAGAGTATTAATAACAATGATAATAAATTTTTTAAAGAATGACTCCTGTTAACATTAATAAAATATCACTTCCCTCTAATTGAAAATTGGACAAGTGGAAAATCTTTGAAAAAACTGCATCATTCTGACTCCATTCTATGGGAAAATGGTTAAAAACAATAATAAATTGTTTAAACAAATAATGTAGACACCTATTTATCAGAATAAAATAGCCTTTTATGTTCCAGAAACAATTTTTGTTTAAAAAAGCTGCAAAAACATCATAATTAGCGCCAAAATCTCGCAAATCCCATTTTTCACGTATGGGGTTTTTTTGAAACCCTATAAAACAGACTTATGGTGTTCATATTTGAAAAGCGATATTTTATTCGAATTTTATGGCCAATTGTAAGAAAAAATGTTAAGTTTCAACTCGATTCAAATAATATTGAGGCTTCTGAAAAAAATTTGACAAAAACGTCTTGTTTTCTTATGGGAAATACGTTTTAAACTTCATGGGGCTTGCGGCACCTTTAAATATAATTTTTTTCCAAAACAAAAAAATGCATTAATTTTTGTGATGATTCGAATAAATTTTTGGGGATGCCACATAAAAATGGAAAATAAAATAAATTTCCAATGCATTTCTGAACCACCCTACTGTGCAGTGAAGAATGAAAATTGTACAATTATTCTAAATTGAAAAAATGAAGTTGAGACGTCTTTTCGGAATCTTCCGGAAGCGTGTAGCGAATTTCGACCCCGAATGATGCACGATGTGCGTGTGCTGAGCAGATCACGTTCCCCAGACTCCGAACCACATTTCGCGCGAGTTATCCATACCACTGCACTTTGGCCGTGAGCGTAAGGATATCATTCCGGTAGGTCGGCCCGGGTGCCAGGAGTTTACCGACCGACGGCGACGGAGGAATGCAAAAAGGTCGACCAACGAGAACGAGAAAGACGCAGAGAGAGAAAGAGAGACATAGAGAGAGAGAGAGAGAGAGGCCCTCGCGTTTTACAAATTATTCAATTAGTCCCGCGAATTAAGGTATACATATTCATCGCTCCTGATACGCGTACTCGTACGTACGCTTCCTTCAAAATATACGGCGCCTGGCCGCATAAACAACTCCAGCACACATGTGCTTTAGAGCCGCTAACGAACTGCGATTACTGTTTTAAAAGCTACCCATAAACACCTGTCAATTGAAGAAAAAAAAGGTATCGATTTTCCAGATTTGATGATGCTTCCAGAATTTTGTACTTTTCCGGATTTTTGTTTAAATTTACAATAAGTCTAGAATAGAAAAGACATTTCTTCACTGAATAATATTTGTATAAATTGTTTTCTTCACTCTGCAACGATTGTACATTTTGTTTATTTAGTCTGCAATACAGTGAGACCCTTCAATAGCCCTCCCTTCTATAGCTCTTCTGAGAATTAATGCCGCGCCGCAGGTTGGCGGAACAGGAGCTGCACGGGATGCGCGGGGTCTGCCGTGAACAAACAAAAGCGCAGCGAGATACAAAAGGTTTGTCCCCACCCACCGTCAGCTACAAAACCCGAGCTATTGAAGAGTTTCACTGTAATTGTCTAATTTTCTTTCTTGACTGTAAAATAATTATATGATTTCGAATCTTCAAAAAGTGGATAATTTCAATTTTTGACTCCACATTATTTGCACAATTTCATTTCTTCAGTGCACAAGAATTGAACTATTTCGTTTTTTCACCACAAATTAATTGTAAAATATCTGTTTTTTAATGTACTACATTCTCCAATATCTATAAAATTTTATTTCCGTACTGTCCAATAATTGTGAAATAAATGTACAATATTTTTTCTTTGCAGAAAAATAATTGTTCAGTTCCATTTGTTAACTGCACAATAATTGTACAACTTTATTTCTGGAATATACAATAACTGCAACTGCATAATGTCACTTTTCTACTGTCGAATAATTATAAAATATTATTTTTTCTACAGTCGAATAATTGTACAGCATTATTTTCTCAATACAAAATAATTGTACGATTATTGTACAATTTTTTTTAAGGTAAAATAATTCTACAATTTAATTTCTTCAATTTACAATAATTTTACAATTTTATTTCTTCACTGTACATTAATTTTAAATTGTCATTTATCTTATTTAAAATTACTTTACAGTATTATTTCTTTAATTTAAAATAATTGTACAATAACTGCACAATTTAATTTTCTCGAAATACAATAGTTGTACAATTTCATTTCTTTAATGTACAACAATGATACAATGTCAGTTCTTCAATGCACAAAAATATTAGAACTCTTATTTCCTTAACGTACAATAATTTCTAAACTTCATTACTTTCATGAAGACTCAATCAATAATATTATTTCTTCACTGTTTATTAATTTTGCAATAATTGTATAGTTGGTCTTTTATAATGTCCATTAATTGTACAATTGGATTTCTTCATTGCCAAATAATTGTATAATTTGACATTAATTCTCTTCTGTAAAGAACAATAATAATACAATAATTGTACAATTTATTTTTTGATACAAATAATAATTTCACAATGTTATTGCTCTTCTGTAGAATAACTGTAAATATTATTTTTTCATTGTCAAATCAAATAATTTTTAGGTATGGAACAAAATTTTTTTAAATTGTTCAACATTAAACAAATGCAAATAGACAGTAGTAGCCTATTGAAATAATAAAATTGTACAATTACTTAATATTAGATGAGAATTGAAATTTCACAATTGAAAAATTAAAAATTGAGATAAATCTAGTTACCCCCCTCACCCCCTACAGAAATTTCAAATTAGGTTTTTCTGCCTTTCAACAATATTTCTGCCCCTCAATAAGAGGATATCAAAGCCTGAAAGGGAGAGAGAGAGAGAGACAGAGACGAATCGGATATAGCGATTTGTTCGGGAAGCAATATAGCCGGCTACCGTTTCACAAGGGT
>NC_046657.1:49835488-49867367 GCF_010883055.1 Belonocnema kinseyi
CCCCCCAACTCGTCATCCCTAACTCTCACCCCATTTGAAATATAAGCGTGGGTCGTCAGAGATCGGTAGGGTCCTGTTGGTTCCTTCCCATCCTGGAACCAGAGAAACGACAACGAACCTTGGATCTTCATTCGCTTTGTCGCTAAACCGTTTCGGAAGACACCAGCTTTCAAGCAACTGCGAGGTTCGAACAATCGTCTTTCATTCAAAGGCTTACACGAATGGTAAGAAATTCGGTTCAATTTTATATTTCAGTTCACAATTGTGGATTTTAATTATTTCAGTTGATAGAAATGTTGCGTCTTTGGCAACATATTGAGTACGATAGATTAAAAAATAAGTTATAAATTCAATTATTGTTGAAAGAAGCATCTAGCACAGTGTTAAAAAAAGCTTCTAGAGTCAAAAAGGCAATCCATATGGCAAAGATGTGTCTAGGAAATTGATGAAAGAAGCGCCCAGGTTTGGAAGAAGCATCTAGTATACTGTCAGAAGAAATGCCCAATGTCGAAAGAAGCCTTCAGTACTCTGCTGGAAGAAGAGTATATTATAGAAAGAAGAATCCAGTGTCAAAAAAGCGCTGGGTTCATTGTCAAAGATAGAGTTCAGTGAACAAAAAAGGGATTAGTACAATGCTAAAGAAAAGCTTCCAGTGTTAAAAGAAGCGCCTAGTAAATTGTTCAAAGAAGCTTTCCGTTTCGAAAGAAGAAACAAGTACATTGTTGACAAAAGCGCCCAGTGTCCAAAGGTAGATCTAATACAATGTCAAAAGAAGTGCCTGGTTTCGGAAGAAGCCACCAGTACACAGTTAAACGGAACGTCAAGTTTTGAAAGAGGCATCCAGCACACTGTCGAAATAAGTTCTTAGTGTCGGAAGAAGCCACTAGTTTACTGTTGAAAGATAAGTCCAGTGTCAAAAAAAGCATCCGGTGCCGAAAAAGAAACTAATATAATGTTAAAAGAAGCTTCCAGTTCCTAAAGAAGCACTCAGTTCTGGATGAACCATCTGGTGCACTGTAAAAAAGTATTATCTAGTGTCGGAAGAAGCCACTAGTACTCTGTTTAAAGAAACGTCCAGTATCAAAAGAAGCATCCGGTGCCAAAAAATAAACAAATATAATGTTGAAAAAACTTCCAGTTCCGAAAGAAGCACTTATTGCTGAAAGAACCATCTAGTGCACTGTAAAAAAGTATTATCTAGTGTCGGAAGAAGCCACTAGTACACTATTGAAAGAAGCGTCCCGTGTCAAAAGAAGCATCCGGTGCCAAAAAAGAAAATAATACAATGTTAAAAGAGTTTCCAGTTCCGCAAGAAGCACTCAGTGTTGAAATAATCTTCTGGTTCACTGTAAAAAAGAATCATCTTGTGTCGGAAGAAGCCACTAGTACACTATTGAAAGAAACGCCCAGTGTCAAAAGAAGCATTCGGCGACGAAAAAGAAACTAATACAATATTGAAAAAAGCTTCCAGTTCCGAAAGAAACACTTATTGCTGAAAGAACCATCTGGTACACTGTAAAAAAGAAGTGTCTTGTCTCGAAAGAAGCCACCAGTACACTGTTGAAAGAAGCGTCCAGTGTCAAAAGAAGCATCCGGTGCCAAAAAAGAAAATAATACAATGTTAAAAGAGTTTCCAGTTCCGAAAGAAGCACTCCGTGTTGGAAAAATCATCTGGTTCACTTTAGAAAAGAATCATCTTGTGTCGGAAGAAGCAACTATTACACTGTGGAAAGAAGTACACTGTCGTAAGAAACCTCTACTACGCTCTAAACAGAAAATTCCAGTGTTAAACAAATCAACTAGTAAATTGTTTAAAAAAGCGTCTAGTGTCAAAAGAAGTGCCCAGTATCAGAAGAAGACACTAGTATACTGTTAAAAGAAGCATCCACTGTCGAAAGAAGCATCCAGTGTTAGAGAAGCGTTTATTTCATTGTTAAAAAATGATTACAGTGGCGAAAGTAGTAACTATTACAATGTTTGAAAAGATTTTAATGTCAAAAGAATAGCTTTGTGCAATGCTAAAAGAAGCTTCCCGCTCTGAAAAAAATAAGTACATTGTTAAAAAAAGCACCATGTGTCAAAAGAAGGATCTAATAGACTGTGAAAAGAAGTGCCCAGTGTCTGGGGAAGCCACTTGTATACTGTTGAAAGAAGCGTAATTGACATTGTCAAAAGAAGCATCCAGTGCCGAAAAAAAGAACAAAAAGATTGTCGAAGAAAGCTTTCAGTGTCAAAAGAAGAGCCCAATACCTTAATTGAAGAAGCGTTCAGTTCCGAAAGAATCACATAGTGCCGCAAGAACTATCTGGTACACTGTCAAACGAAGTGCCCAGTGTCGGTATAAAACACTTGTACACAGTTGAAAAAAGCGTCCATTCTCGAAATAAACATCTATTGCATGGACAAAAGAAGCATCCGCTGCCAAAAAAAGGCTATTATACTCTTAAAAAAAGCTTCCCGTATCAAATGAAGAGCCTAGTACATTGTTGAAAGATGCGTCCGGTGTCAAAAGAAGCATGCAGTGCCGGAAGAACCATCTAGTACACTGTCAAAAAACGTGCCCAGTGTCGGAAGAAGCCACTAGTACACTGTTGAAAGAAGCTTATGGTACATTGTTAAAAGAAGCTTCGAGTTTCACAAGAAGAGTATAATACCTGATTGAAAGAAGCTTCTAGTTCCAAAAGAAGCCGAATGAACCATCTAGTACACTTTCAAAAAACGTGCCCAGTGTCGGAATAAGAAACTGCTGCACTGTCAAAAGAACCGACTAGTAAACTTTTAAAAGAACTGCCTTTTGTGAATTGAAGCATCTGGTACACTGGCCAGAAGTGCTCGGTGTCAGAAGAAGCATCAACTAAATTGTTAACAAATGCTTCCATAAATCGTAAGAAATACGGGAAGTGTTATATTTCAATTTACAGTTTAAATTTTATTTTATTTACTTTATACTTTAGAAATGGTGAATCTTTTTTGACAGATTGAATATATCCATGAAGTCTCTTATTTTCTCTCAAAGTTGAAGGGGAAACTTTTTATCACGACACTTTCAGGTGTGTTCGGGATCCTGGAAAAAGTTTCCCCTAGTTTATTTGGAAGTTCAGAGTAATGGGTTTTCAAATGCGTGTCTCTTTGGCCTTTGACGATCGAGTTCGGCGTTTGTTGCGATTGTTATTCAAATTTCCCACCTAAATTTCCCAAGGTAATTCAACCCTTCTCTGTCAAGTGTCATGAGTGAAAGTCCTAAATACTAGGTGATGACAAAGCATCATTTTGAAAATTCTTTTGGCATTTTACTAATTTTTTAAACACTATTTTTCATTTTTCGTGACCAGTGATATTCAAAGACCCGCTTGCAATATTTTTAATGTTTAAATCAGTATACAAAAAAATTATATTTACTTCAACCAAAGAAAAGTTGTATCTTCAACAAATTAATTCAATTTTTTAGAAGAAAATTTAATGTGCAACAACAAAAATATAATCTTTTATTCAAAAAAAAAAAAATTGTTTTTCAAATGGACTAATGAGTAACAGAAAAATAAATTTTTGACCAGAAAGGATGATTTTTTAAGAAAATTTTTAAGTTTTCAACAAGTTGAGTAAGCTTTTGATTTATATGCTGAATTTTGAACCAATAATTTGAACTTTCTACCTACAAAAAAGAATTTTTAATCAAATAATGGAATATTGAAATCAAAAATATGAAATTATAACCAAAGATAGCATTTTCAACCAAATAGTTGAATTTTCAACAAATAAAAATTCATTTCCAACAAAAAAATATTTTTTTGAAGAAAGTGGAATTTTTAAGCCAAATAAATGGATTTTCGATAAAAGAATGAATTTTAAACACAAAATATAATGACTGATATTTTATTGAAATAGAAATCGAATTTTCCAAGAAGGAGTTGAAATTTTAACCGAAAAGTTTGAGTTTTTAATAAAATAACTAAGACAAATTTTTCACAAAAAGAGACAAATTTTCAACATAATACATGGATGTTCAAAATAAAAAAAAATTTTAAAAGGTAGTCAAAGCTTCACCCGCAGAGATGAATTAAATTAAATTAAAATTAAAATTAAATTCAAAAATTAAAATAAAATAAAAAAATTTAAATTAAATTAAAATCAAATTATGAATCTGCGACAATAAAAATATCATTTTCAAGAAAGTGGTTTAATCTTCAACCAAGTAGTTCGAATTTCTAACAAAACTAAAAAAAAAACATTTTTTACGAGTAATATAAAATTAAGTATTTCAACAATAATGGAGCTTAATTTCAAATAAGCAAAGAATATGGTTTTAAAATAAAGTATAGTCCATTTTTTAATGTTTAAAAACCATTCAATTTCGACTAAAACATAGAAAATAAAGAATATTAATTATCTACTTAAGTAGTTGAATTTGTAACCGTAATAAAGGAAGTATCAACATAAGAGATGATTTTTCAACAAAAAGGACTACTTTTTAACAAAATTGATGAATTTCTCACCTAAAAATAAATATATGTAGTTGAGATTTAATTTTCAGGGGGAATATTATATTAGGGTAATAGCAAAACCTGATAACTTTAAAATTCCATATTTTTTCTTGACCAATTTTTCATTTTCCTTGATTAATAATATTAAAGGCCCAGAATCCTAATCTTGCAACTTCTTCAACATAGAATCTTGAAATAAATTTAAAAATTTTTAATTTATTTCCCTAGACAATTATTTGAACTGCCTCTTACAGAAATTCCCTGACTTTTGCGAGATTTTTTTTTTCGAAATCTCTGATTTTTGTATGACTTTTCCTGAGCAATAACATTTCCTGACTTTTCTCTGATTTTTAAAGAAATCTGTATTATCATCAGAGAATAACGACACTTTTTAACGTCTTAAGAGATAATATGGAGCTATGAAATAACCATTTTTCAAATTTAATTTTTCCATTAAAAATATCTTCTTCCCTCTCTCCTTTACAGAAATTCCGATTACCGTTCGGGTGCTTTCCCATGAAGCCAATAGAGAGATGAGAAAAATCTAATATACAAAAAAATTATTAATTCTAGCCTGTAAAGACGTTGAGAAATTTCGTTATTCTCTGATAATAATACAAATTCCTGGAAAAATATCACTTCGATTTCTCTAGTAGCTTAATGGGAAAGCACCCGACCGGCAATTGAAAGTTCTGTGGTTGGATTTCCAAGAGGGCGAAAGAAAAAGATATTTTTCTCAAAAAAATTAATTAAAAAAAATGTCCCTGATTTTCAGTTTGCCCCTGACCTACGGCAACTCAGTGAATATCTATTTTGAAATTCCAGACACAACTCGAGATTTATGAACCGGATGTTTCTTGAAATTAAGCTTTCAACTCCAAAGACTGTAAATATTGTAATACTGTGATACTGTAAATACTGTAAAGACGCTGAGAAATTTTGTTATTCTCTGATATTACAGATTCCTGAAAAAATGTCACTTCGATCTCTCTAGTAGCTTAATGGGAAAGCACTCTATCAGCAATTGGAAGTTCTGTGGTTTGATTTTCAGGAGGGCAAAAGAAAAAGATATTTAAAAAAAAATCAAAAAAAAAAATGTCCCTGATTTTCATTTTTTTCCTTACCTACGACAACCCCGTGAATATCTATTTTAAAATTCCAGATACAACTCGAGATTTATGAACCGGGTGTTTCTTGAAATTAAGCCTTCAACTCTAAAGACTGTAAATACTGTAATACTGTGATACTGTAAATACTGTAAAGACGCTGAGAAATTCTGTTATTCTCTGATATTACAGATTCCTGAAAAAGTGTCACTTCGATCTCTCTAGTAGCTTAATGGGAAAGCACCCGACCGGAAATTAGAAGTTCTGTGCTTTGATTTCCAGGAGGGCGAACGAAAAAGATATTTTTCAAAAAAAAATGTCCCTGATTTTTATTTTTTTTCCTGACCTACGACAACCCCGTGAATATCTATTTCAAAATTCCAGATACAACTCGAGATTTATGAACCGGGTGTTTCTTGAAATTAAGCCTTCAACTCTAAAGACTGTAAATACTGTAATACTGTGATACTGTATATACTGTAAAGACGCTGAGAAATTCTGTTATTCTCTGATATTACAGATTCCTGAAAAAGTGTCACTTCGATCTCTCTAGTAGCTTAATGGGAAAGCACCCGACCGGAAATTTGAAGTTCTGTGGTTTGATTTCCAGGAGGGCGAAAGAAACAGATATTTTTCAGAAAAAAAATCAATTAAAAAAATGTGCCTGATTTTCATTTTTTTCTTACCTACGACAACCCCGTGAATATCTATTTCAAAATTCCAGACACAACTCGATATTTATGAACCGGGTGTTTCTTAAAATTAATCTTTCAACTATAAAGACCGTAAATACTGTAAAGACGTTGAGAAATTCTGTTATTCTCTGACTTTACAGATTCCTGGAAAAATGTCACTTCGATCTCTCTAGTAGCTTAATGGGAAAACACCCGACCGGCAATTGGAAGTTCTGTGGTTTGATTTCCAGAAGGGCGAAAGGAAAAGATATTTTTAAAAAAATCAATTAAAAAAAATGTGCCTGATTTTCATTTTTTCCCTGACCTACGACAACCCCGTGAATATCTATTTCAAAGTTCCAGACAGAACTCGAGATTTATGAACCGGGTGTTTCTTGAAATTAAGCTTTCAACTCTAAAGACTGTAAATACTGTAATACTGTGATACTGTAAATACTGTAAAGACGCTGAGAAATTCTGTTATTCTCTGATATTACAGATTTTCTGAAAAAGTGTCACTTCGATCTCTCTAGTAGCTTAATGGGAAAGCACCCGACCGGAAATTAGAAGTTCTCTGATTTGATTTCCAGGAGGGCGAAAGAAAAAGATATTTTTCAAAAAAAATCAATTAAGAAAAATGTCCCTGATTTTCATTTTTTTTTTCTGACCTACGACAACCCCGTGAATATCTATTTCAAAATTCCAGACACAACTCGAGATTTATGAACTGGGTGTTTCTTGAAATGACTAAGAGTTATAAATGAATACAAAAGAGGGAAATGCTATGAGGAAGATAATATCTTTATATTAGGGAATTTCTAGAGGTGAAAAAGGAGTTCTTTTGGCAAGGGGAGCATATTCGAGGGAATTGGATGAAGCTAGAGAAAGAGAGAGAGAGTGAGGGGCGGGGGACACGCGCTGCAGTGGAACGTGGCAAAAGAGCGTGTCGGCGTGTTGACATCGGCGGCGCGATCTCTTTAGGAGGGACCCGGACCTCGTGTGTCCTTTCGTGTTCCCCATGGCATTCCCATCGGCACCCCGTAACCCTCAACCCGCTCCACTTTACATTGTCTTACCACTTCTACAGTTCCACTCTCCACCAGGCTCCCTTCGCATCCAATATACATACAATACAATGCGCCAGATCAAACCAATCTTTAGAAATTTTGATCAGAATAATCGATGGAAGACGAATCTTTGTTGTTGGTAACAATTTTGACTTTTTCGGTCGTATACTTTTTAGAAATTGAGGCACGTAGTTTGGATTCGATTAAGAGAGAGCAGCAGTTATTGCCTAGTCAACCCAACAGTTGGTATGATGTAAAGAAAGAATCATCTTGTCCACTATCGAAAGAAGTGCCCAGTGTCAGAAAAATACCAATATCAAAGCAATCACTTAGTAGTCTGTCTAAAAGAGCACCCAGTTTAGGAAAAAGAGCCTAGTGCACTATCGAAAGAACTACCTACTGCAGTGTAGGAACAAGTGCCCAATGTCGGAATAAGCACACAATTTGAAAAGAAGCGCTCAATGTCTAAAGAAGCACTTACTGTCAAAAGAGCGCCACATATCGAAATGAGAAAATGTGCCCAGTGTTGGAAGAAGCCACTATTACACTGTTGAAAGAACAGTCCAATTTTAAAAGAAACACTCAGTGCAAAAAGAAGTATCTAGTACACTAAACAAAGGAGAGCCCAGTGTCAGAATATGCTGCAAGCACAATGTTCAAAAAGGCATTTAGTGTGGAAAAAGCATATAATACCTTATTGAAAGCAGTGCCCATTGTCAGAAGAAGCCACTAGTAAACTAATAAAAGAACAGCCCAGTTTCGGAAAGGCACTAAATGCCAAAAGAAGCATCTGGCAAACTACCCAAAAAAGTGACCAGTGTCAGAATAAGATACAAGTATACTGTTGAAAAAAGCGTCTAGTATGAAAAGACAAATCTAATATACTATAAAAATAAATTCCCAGTGTCGGAGTAAGACAATATTGCAGTGTTAAAGGGAGCGTTTACTGTGGTCAGAAGCTTCTACCACGCTATTAAAAGTAGCACCCAGTGTCGGAAGAAGCCACTAGCAGACTGTTGCAAAAGTAGTCTAGTTTAAAAAAATTCAATAAATTCTAAAATAAATGCCCAGTTTCGGATAAAGACATTGGTACACTGCTGAAAGAAGATTTCAATTTGAAGGAAGCACTCAGTGCGAAAGAAGTGCCCAGTGTCAGAATAAGACATCGCACACATTTTCCCCCCTTTTTCAAAAATCTTCCACTTTTTCGCTCAAATTTGAACTGAATTAATAATACCCAATTAGAACATACAACTGTTTTTGGTTGAAAAGTTTATCATTATTTTTTCATTTGGAATTTATTTCGTTAAGGAAAGGTTTGAGTTTCTGATCGAAAATGTAATTACTTTTTCTAAAATAAGGATATTTTCTTTGCAAGTCATCTTTTTTGGTTCAAAAATCATCTACTTGCTGGACTACTGAATTTTTTTGGTAAAAATAGATCTTTTCTCATTTGCAATTCAACAATTTGATTAAAAGTTAATGTCGTTATTTGAAATTTCAACTGTTGTGCTGAAAATTAGTTCTCCTTGGGTTGCGAATTAACTTTTTCAGTAAAAATGTAACTAATAAAAATTTATCTTTTCTTGTTCAAAATTAATGTATTTTACTGAAATTTGGTGTTTTTGGTTCAAACTGAAACTTCGTCGTTGAAAGTTATTCTTTTTTTTATTAAAAATGCAGCTTTTACATTTAAAAAATCTGTAATGGGGGGAGGAATCAACTATTTTATGGAAAATTCGTCTTTTCTATAAAATTCAATACTTTTTAATTATAAATAAAAATGGTTTCTTGGTGAAGTATTAAATATTGCATGTTTCGTTGAGAATTTATTTTTTCGGATTGAATTGAGTTGTTTTTGAGTTTCAAAATTGTGTTTAAATAAAACTGCGTTTGATTAAACGTCAACATATTCATTTAAAAATGATGCTAGTTATTTGAAAAATTTGAGCATTCTGTTAGAAATTTGATTTTCTTCGGTTAATAATTTATTTCTTGTTTTAAAATTTATTCTTTATAACTTCAAAATTTAACTATTCGAAAAAAGATTGATCTATTTTCTTCAAAACTTGTCTATTTGCTTTAAAAATTAATTTTGTTTGTTGAAGATTCCCGTTTCTTGATTGAAACATAATTTTCTTAATAAAAATTTTTCTTTTCTGGTTTAAACTAATCTATTTTCTAAAATATCTAACTCTTCAGCTTAAAAACTCAACTGTTTAATTGAAAATTGATCTATTTTTTTTGAAAATTAATCTTTCTTGTATCAAATTCATCTAATTGTTTGAGAATAAAAATCCTACTTTTTCCGTTGAACTATATTTTTTGATAATTTGTTGCTTTTGTCAAAAATTAATTTCTTAACGGCAAATTTAACTTTTTCAAATTTGATTAGAAACTAATTTTTGATGTCAACATTTCATAAATTTTATTAGAAATTGGTCTTTTGGTAGAAAATTTATCTTTTTGATTAAAAATTCATCATTGTAGAGAAGAAATTCAGTTATTCGGTAATATTCAACATTATTTTTAAGAGTTCAATTATTTCGTGAAAAATTTAACTATGTACAGATTTAAATTTTTGGAAATGAGATTTACCTGTCTTTTAAAAAAATGGGTCTCTTTATTTTGAAAACCCATCAGAGAAAGGTCACCTCTTATTTAGAGCGTCACTTAGTATATAACGCTTTCTAATGCATTCTTGCAAAAAGGACCTATCGTTTAAAAATTTGTATCAAATTTGCTAAAAAGAATTAATTTAACACGAATCTCTGTTATTCATGACGACTTTTTCCGAGGTAATCTCTTCAGCAATTGAGACCCCAATCCGAAAATTGTCATTTGTAGCGACCCCAGCGGAACTTTGAAATTTGCCTCCAGTACTCGCTGACAATTTGCATTCGATTAAGAGAGAGCATCGGTCATCGCGGATTCAGCGCATCAGCTGGTAAGAATCGTCGACGCGTGAACTGTATGCCGTAGGCGCTTTTGGGTTTCATGATTCAGGGACACAGTATATAACTATCTATATAGAGCGATTTGCCAGTGGCTGTAGTCTATAGTTATGCAGTTGCCTATATTACTCATACATTGCACTTGCATATGAAATCTAAAACCACCTACAACTCGGCATTAGACCAAGCGTGTAATCTCTAATGGGAACTTCTGGTATACAATTTTATAGAAATGGAATTATTAGTTCGTAGGCCTTGCTGCATTGGGCGCTCGTAACAGAAACACCAAGTTCACTGACGAGAAAACCACAAAAATCGAAAGAAGTACTCAGTATTAAAAGGTGCGTCTAGAACATTGCCAAAAATGTTCTTAGTTTCGAAAGAATCAACTAGTAACATTTTGAAAGGAGCTTCCAGTGTTGAAAGAAGTGTCTAGAACACTGTCGAAAAAACTCCTAGATTTGAAAAAGGAACTATATCATTACACTTTGGGACAAAGCTCTTAGTGTCAAAAGATGCGTCTAGAAGATTGTGAAGAATGTTCTTAGTTTTCAAAGAATTAACTATTAACCTATTGAAAAAAGCATCCAATGTTGAAAGAAGCGTCTAGAACAATGGCGATAGAAGGTCCAAGTTTTGCAAGTGGCATCTATGTTATTACACTTTGGAAAGAGGCTCCCAGTTTCAAAAGTTGCTTCTAGAACATTGCCCAAATTTTTTTTTAGTTTTGAAACAATTAACTAGTGAACTTTTAAAAAAATCATCCACTGTTGAAAAAACCTTCTAGAACACTGTCGAAAAAACCTTCTAGATTTGAAAGAGGCAACTATGTCATTACACTTTGGAACAAAGCTCCCAGTGTCAAAAGGTGCGTCTAGAATATTGTTAAAAATGTTCCTAGTTTTGAAAGCAACAATTAACATCTTAGTTACGAAATAGGCAACTATTTAATTGCACATTGGAACGAAGCTTCCAGTTTCAAAAAGTGCGTCTTAAACATTGTCAGAAGTTTTCTTAGTTTCAAAAAAACCAACTGGTAAACGTTTGAAAAAAGCGTCCAGTGGTGGAAGTAGCGTCTAGAATACTGTCGAAAGAAGCTCCTAGTTTTGAAAGAAACTTCTAGAACATTGCTAAATAATTCACTTAGTTTCTAAAGAAGCACTAGTAAACTTTCGAAAGAAGTTTCTAGTTCCTAAAGAAGCAACTCGGACACTTTTAAAATAATCGTCAGGTGTAAAAAATAGAAACTAGTGCAGTGTTAACTAACGCGTTCATTTTAAATGGAAGCACATATTTTAGAAAAAAGTGCCTAGTAAATTTTTGTACGTAGCGTTCATTGTCAAATACGAAACTATTACGCTTTTGACAAAAGCATCTAGTTTTGAATCAAACAATCTGTTTCGAAAGAAGCACCTAGAAAATGGTTAAATGGTGCACCCCAGCTTCGAAAGAAACTTCTAGAACATTGCTAAATGAAGCAGCCAGTTTTGAAAGATGCATCGAGTGCATTTTCGAACAAAGTTCCAAGTTTCAAATGAAGAAATTAGAAGCGTCCAGTTTACAAAAAAAAAGAAACCAGTGCAGTGTTAGCTTACGCATCCATTATGAAAAGAAGCAGCCAGTTTAAAAAAAAAGCGTTCAGTACATTTTTGAACGAAGCGTTCAGTATCAAACACGAAACTATTACGTTATGGAAAAAAGCATCTAGTGTCAAATAAAACACCCAGTGGTAAAAGAAGCACCTAGAAAATTGATAAATGAAGTACCTTTCAAAAGAAAGTCCTAGTTTTTAAATAAGCAACTATTACACTTTTAAAGAAGCGTCTAGTGCCAAACGAAGCAACCAGTACACTGTGAAAAGCAGAACGCGTTGAATGTTGAAAGAAGCTTCTAATGCCGCAAAAGCACAAAGTACATCATTAAAAGAAGTGTCTAGTTTCGGAAGAAGCGCCTAATTAATTATTGAATGAAGGACCCAGTTTCAAAGGAGTTTTTGGTACATTGCTAAATAAAGTACCTAGTTTTGACAGAAGCATCTAGTAGTACACTTTCTAAGGAAGTTCCTGGTTTCGTGAAAAGAAAATAGTACACTTTTGAAAGAAGCGTCCAGAGTCAAAAGAAGAAACTATTGTTGCTGTTTACAAACACCTCCAGTATCAAAAGAAGCACCCAATGTCGCAGAAAACGCCTGGTACAATCTTGAATAAAGCATTTAGGGTTAAAAACGAAAATATTACGGTATTTACAAACGCACCTAGTGTCAAAAGAAGTGCTGCTCAGAAAATTGTAAAATGAAATATCCACTTTCCAAATAAGCATTTATTGCACTGCAAAATGTTACCACATTGCAAAGAAGCAACAAGAACACTTTTTGAAGAAGTTTTGAGTGTCAAAAGAAGCAACTAGTTTCGAAAGAAGCTTCTAGAACATTGTTAAATAAAGTACCCAGTTTCGGAAGAAACTTCTAGAACATTGTTAAATAAAGTACCCAGTTTCGAAAGAAGCTTCTAGAACGCTATGGAAAAAAGTTCCAAGTCTCAAAAGAAGCAACTTCTTAAAGAAGCGTTCAGTGTCAGAAGAAGAAACATCAGGTTCCACTCAAATCAATCATCTTTAACAATTTATTCATGAATAAAAAAATAAGAAAATTAAAGAGAGAGAGAGAGTAAAAAAGACTATAATAGCCTCTTTTCTGGAATAAACTCGCAGCATCCTTGGGTCGATCGAGAAGAGAAATCTTGGAGAACGTTACATAGTCGGGTAGGCGTGGGTACCTCTAAGTATAAAGTACTCTCAGAGAGTACCTTGGTACTTGAGCGGGAGAAGCATGGAGTCCTTCGGGAGTATCTTTTTGCCACGACGGTCTCGGGAATGTCATCCAATGAGGGTGAAGTAAAGGGAAAACAAGTAAAATAATGATAAAAGGCGGAGCTCACAGCGTGATTTGATTGGTCGAGATATCGCGGGCGTTCGAGTCAACGCGAGAAGAAGAGGGGGTTGTCCCTCTCTTCCCTCTTTCTCTTTTCCTCTCACAGCATCATTGCATCCTTTCACCGACTCGTGGTACCACTCCCGCCTGGTGCTATCTCTCTCTCCCTCACCCGTCACCCCACTGTCGCCACACGGTCACCCACTACTTTCTCATCTCACTCATGTATCCACACACGTCCACTTGATCCTTTATCGTCTTCTTCGTGGGCTCAGGGTCCAAGAGATCGTGTCCTGACTCCGGTGGGATGGTGGATCTTTCCTCTCTCTCTCTCTTACTTTCTTACTCTAGGAGAGGAAAATATTTGTAGCGTAAACATAAGTGGAGTTACTTTGTTTGAGTAATATCGAATCAAATTGAAATTTACCTGGACCACCCGGTTCTTCAGTTAATTCTCAAAAGATTTGTGATGATTTTTCTGCAATTTAAAAATTTGTTTTTCACCTTGCTCTAGAAAAAGTATTAACTGAGGATTATTCACAAAGTCAAATACAAGATCTGACATGTGATTTTTTTTACTAATTAGTGAATTTTTTATTAAAAAGGAATATTTTCTACAAACAAAAAACAGATTTTCATCTGAAAAAGATTAATGTGAACCGACAAGATGAATCTTCAACCGAGAAGATTAATTTTCTACTAACAAAAACGAATTCTCAATAAGAAAGTTTAATTTTTAAATGGAAATGGAATGTTTGAATATTCAGTTAAGAATAGTAATTTTCAAAGAATAAACAAAAAGATGAATTTTCCACTGAGAAAGATAAATTTTCAACATGATATATACATTTTTAAACAAAAAATTTAAAATTGGAATAAGCAACAACGATATTTTCACCAAAATGCCTAAATTCACAACCAAGAAGATGTTTTTTAAATCAGGAAGATTTATTTTCCAACAACAAAGATAAATTTTCAATAAGAATGTTGGATTTTCAACAAAACTGGAATAGTTTAATTTTTAGTTAAAATAATAATTTGCAGCAGAAACGGAAATAAAAGTTTGATAAAATAGCTCAATTTCTAACAAAAAGGGATGAATTTTCACCAAAATAGAAGATATTTTTACTGAAAAGATAAATTTTTGAACCAAAAAAAGGCAAATTTATAACCAAGAAAATTAGTTGAAAATAGAACTATATGCATATAAATAAAACATGTTTTTTTTCAATTTCATTATTTTGTTTAAACTTTAATTAATTTGCTGACAATTTCACCATGTCGTTAAAAAGACACCTTTTTATTCAAATATTTAAACTGTTTTGTTGAAAATTTCTCTTCTTTGATAGACAATTTATCCTATGGGATTAAACATTTATTTTTCTTTGTCAAAAATTTGGTCTTTTGGCTAATTCATTAAATATTTTTGCTAAAAATTCATCTTTTTACTTTAAGAACGAGTAGTCTTGCGTGCGCCTATTTATCTTTTTATGAAAAAGAATAGATGAAAAACCTATCTTTTCTATGTTGTACATATTTAATAAATATTACAAAATATTAGCATAAAATAATACAAGACATCAAGGGATGAGTTCTGTATCTGAAACTGTAATTAATCTTTTATAATAGCATTTTAACGAATTCTTTATTTTTAGGTAGAAAATGAACTATTTTATTCCAAATGAGCTTTTTTTTATTAAAGATTAATTACATCTAATATTGATGAATAGCATTTACTACGATTTTGTAGCTCACGTTGATGATAATCATATTCTTTAAACAATCAACTTTGCATTTTTGCATGAAAATTTTGATAAATGAATTTAGTATAACTTTTGAACGCGCATTGTAATAATCAACAATGACCTTATATGTTGAAAAACACATGTTAAGTCTTCCCAACATTAGTTCATGCGTTCAATGTCTTAAAAATTTAACTCTGGTTAAAAATGTAAATAATTTGTTGAAAATCTTTTCATTAAAAATTCATTGAGAATCCTTTTTTTTTAATGCAACTCTTTTTGGTTAAAGATTAATCTTTTTTGTTTGAAAATTTGGCCATTCAGTTTAAAATTTATATTTTTAGGTCGAAAATTTAACTATTTGGTTAAAAGTTAAACTATTCGGTGTCAAATTCAAATCTTTTATTAAAAAGCCAAATTTTTAACAAAAACGTTTACACTGAAAATGAAAAAGTTTAATGTTCAGTTTTAAAAAATTAACTAATTTGCAATCAAATAGTTACTTTTTCATCCAAAAATATAACATTTTAACAAAATGGTTAAACTTTTAAATAAGTAGATAAATTTTCAACCAAAAACTAAAAAATATGATTATTTTAAAACAACAACAGCTGAATTGCATAAAAAAATTCATTTCAAGAAAATTTTTCATTTGTAAAAAAAAAAGATACTCCCATATAGTTTAAAAATCAAGTAATTGGTTTAAAATTCTTCTTTTTTGTAAAACATTAATCTTATTGGTTAAAAATTAATCTTTTGAACATAGAATTTTTTGATGACGAAAAAATAGTTTTCTTAAAATTTAATCTAAAAACAACAAAAATTCCTTCCTGGTCGATTCAAAGACTTGAATTGCCGAATCTGCCTAGTAGTAAATGGAATCGATCTCCTTTGAAATAATTTTTATGACACTTTTTTTTTTTGTTGAAAATTAATTTTTTTAACAGAAAATTAAACTATGACATTTTTGGTGAGAAAGTAATTTTTTACATTAAAGTGTTAATCTTTTTATTTAAAAAGCTAACTAATTGTTACAAAATTTATGGATTTTGTTAAAAATTCGTCTTTTTTAGTATAAAATTAATCTTCTTGTTTGAAAAATCTTCTTGCTGATTTAGGATTCAACCATTTTTTTAACAATTTTTTTTTTTCAACATTAATTTATTGAAGTGAAAATTAAACTTTCCATTTTTGGTTAAAAACGTATTGATATTTTTAATTGCAATATGTTTTGGTAGAGAACTCTGCTTTTTTCTAATTGCATTTGTTTAAGTTAAAAATTATTTTTTTAACTAAAAACTAAACTATTTAATTTTTCGTTGAATATTAAGTTCATAATTGAGGCTTCATCTGTTTCGGTTCAATAATGTGTAGAACCTGCCTGGCTATGAGTAAATTCTATTTTATTCTAAATTCTTTTTATAATATTGTTCTGCCATTGAAAATTAATTTAGTCGATAATTCTATTATTTGTTTGTAGAAAATTTTGTTTAATTAAAAATTAATCGTTGTGATTAAAAATTCATCTATTTTGTCAAAACTTTTATTATTTGGTGTCAAGTTTATCTGTTTTAATTAAAACTTCATCTTTTTTGTTAAAAATTATTTTATGGGTGAAAAATTAATCTGTTTTTATTATTCTTAACGCAGATTCCCAAATGCGATTTTTTTGTCTCAGATCGGTAAAAACGTCTTGCATAATTTACTATAAAAGAATTTTAATCGCTGAGAGATTCTGCTAAATAATGTGTAGAACCTGCCTGGTTATAAATAAATTCTATTTTATTTTAAATTCTTTTTATAATATTGTTCTTGCATTGGAAATTAATTTAGTTGATAATTCTATTATTTGTTTTTTTTATGAATTTTGCGTAATTAAAAATTAATCGTTGTGATTAAAAATTCATCTTTTTTGTCGAAACTTTTACTATTTGGTGTCAAGTTCATCTGGTTTGATTGAAGTTTTTAATAACCTGTAGAAAATTTCATTTTTTGGTTTGAATATTAACTTTCCTAAACTAAAAACTGAATTATTCTATTTTTGTTTAAAATTTGATATTTTTAATTTAATCTTCAACTTTTTTGTTGAAAATTATTTTGTGGTTAAAGAATTAATCTGCTTTTTATTACTATTAACATAAATGCCCAAATTCCATTTTTTTGGTCTTATATAAGAAAAAACGTCTTGCATAATTTACTATAAAAAATGTTAATCGCTGAAAGATTCTGCTATATAATGTGTCGAACCTGCCTGAATTTAAGTGAATTCTATCTTATTTTGAATACTTTATATATTATTCTACTTGGATTGAAAATTAATTTAGTTTAACATTCTATAAATTGTTAAAAAAGATTTTTTTAAATAGAAAATTAATCTTTGTGATTGAAATTTCATCTTTTTTGTTCAAACTTTTACTATTTGCTGTCAAATTCGCCTGTTTTGGTTAAAATTTTAAATAACCCGTAGAAAATTTCATTTTTTCATTGAATATTAAGTTTTATATACTAAAAACTGAATTATTCTATTTTTGTTTAAAATTTGATATTTTTTATTGAAACTTGATTTTTTTAGCTAAAAATGGAATAATTTGTTTGAAAACTCCCGTATTTTGTTGTAAATTTGTGTTTTTTGTTAGAAATGTAAATATGAAGTCCCGATACATCCATAAACCTGAACATAATTCATTTAATCCCACAATTCTTAAACCATATATAGTTTAAAAGAACACGAAACATTGGAAGCCTATACATTTTATACAGCTGTTTTGTTGTGAAGGTCAAGTGCAAAAGAGTTTAACGGTACTTTTCTGATATAATTAAAGTTAGTGTAACATTGGTGTATTTTTAGTTATAAGTTAATGTTTTAGTTATTATTTGCATTCAATATTAACATTAAGTATTATTCCTGTGATGCATGAAATTTGTTATAAAATTTCATTGCCGATAAAAAATACGGTAGCAACTTATTGAGATTTTGAGGTTAATATTGCATTTTGCAAGTCAAGAGCGAACTGCTCACAGGAAACAAATTTATCAAAAAGACGTAAGATGAAAACATAAAAAGCTATTTTTTATTTTAATCCGAATTAAAATAGTTTCTGTTTTTTCACCAAACATTTTATAAATTTAAATGAAATCTTTGTGTAATTTGTAAGAAAAATTTCAGTAAGCCTTAACTTTCTTAAAGTTTTTGTAGTACATTTTCGTAACCTTTCATAGCAAAAAATAATATTTGATAGATTTTTGTAAATATATACGGAAGATTTACATTGAAGTGGCCAAAACTATCTAATTCTGCGTCCAGCAGTTCGCTTTTGTATTCTAAAATTAATTCCTAACCTCAAAATTGCAAAAGTTGTTATCGCATTCTCCACCAGCAATGGACTTTAATAACAAGTTCCATGCTTCATAGAAATATTACTTAATGTTAATGTGTATATTAATAACAAATAATAGATTAAACATTAACTTATAATTAAAAACATTCTAACCCTACCGATAGAAATCTCAGAGTATATGCAAGATTCTCAAGGCTCTGAGAAGCTCGGAGAAATTCTCCGCAGCCACTCAGGTAGATATATTTAATGGACCAGATAGCTCGTTCAAATGCTTTAAAGGCTTTAAAATGTTCTTTCCGAACTTGAAATAAAACTACGATCATAAATAACAAGCAGAGAGACTTAAATTGAAATAAGAATTCGATCATAACTAACAAGCAGATGTCCTGTATTGCGATTGCAGTGGTACAGGTGGAAAGGTGGTGGTAAATGAGAAGCGTTGATTGGTATTATCGACCGCGAAAATGTATTCGATTATTATTCCCAACAGTGATCAAAAAATACCTGCGCATGCTTGAACTGTGCGTCGCTCTCTGGCTCTAGTTCGTGTACGTATTTAAAAATCAAGTGCAGACGCGCACCGTAGCCAATGCACGTCACTCAAATCCAAGCAAGCGCAGATCAAGCCAGCTCCGTTGGGATAATTTAACTTCAAGAAAACGCGTGTAACGTTCCATTACTGTCTAACTCACGGTGACTCACGAGTGTCCCTTTCGCACGCGTGTAGCTATCAAAGAACGAGCAATCGTGACAATTTTTTCAATATTTTCCATCTCTGTCTAACCCATTCACAACTCGTGTCTCACGCATATAGCAATGAAAATCGAGTAGTGTGACAATCGAAGTCGACAATATCGTTTAGAGATTTCATATTAAGGATTATACTATGCAAGTACTTGAATGAAAGTGATGTTTTTACTGATTGATGCATATTTTTTCTGGTTAAAAATTAAACATTTTTGTAAAGATTTTTGTCTTTTCTTTTTTGCTAAAAAATCAACATTTTGTTTACATTTCTTTTTCATTTCTGACTGAGCAAATTTTCTTAGTCAAAATTTTTAATGTTTTGTTAAACATTGATCTTTTTCGTTCAAAAGTTAACCTTTTGTGAATAAAAATTCAATTTATTTTTTATTTAAACTACTACTTAATTAATTTTTTGATTTTAATTGATATTTTACGTAATTTAATCTTTTTTGTTTAAAATAAAAATATTTTTTCTTCAATATACTAATTATGCTTGATTTCAGAATTGAGCTATTCAGATAAAAATTCACAGCCATTTTTCTCGTTAAAAATCTAACATTTTTAAACAATAGTCTTCATGGATAGAAAAATCGACTATTCAGTTAAAAATTTAACTATTTTTTTTTTAAATTTAATTGTTTTGTTGAAAATTCGATTTTTTGTTGTCCAACTTTTTGAATGAAAAATCAAATTTTTAATTTAAAAATGCAATGAGATTCTGAAAGATTAATCTTTTTAGCTTGTAAATTTAAGAATTCATATGAAAATGGAACTATTTTTGGATAATGCTTAATCTTTTTTTTTTAATTCGATTATTTGGTTAAGAATCCATTCACGTAGGTTTAAAATATAAATATTTTGTTGAAGATTTAATTATTTTATTTAAAATATAACTATTTAGTTGAAAGTTTACTTTTTTTCAAAATTTGACTACATACTTTATTTTTTTGTTTGCTATATCTATTTTGGTAACAAATATTTCCTACTTAAAAATGCATCTCTTGGTAAGAAGACTTTTTTGATATAAGGACTTTTTTAGTTGAAAATTTAACTTTACAAAAAATTGATTCATTTGGCTTAAAAATATAAATATTTGGTTAAAAGTTAAATTTTTTATGTTGAATGTTTGCCTTTTAGGATTCTTTTAGGGTTTCTACTGGAAAATCTTTTTAAAATGAAAATTCAACTGTCTTAGAAAAAGTTCGTCTTTTATACTCAAAAATGTAACTATTTTGGTTTCAGGTGAAAAATCTTTTTTTGTTAAGAATTCAAAAGCCTTTAAGGCCGCGTGATGATTCGGTCACGTGACCAGATTCCTACCTTACCGCTACTTTTCTTATTTCCCAACTTATTATCAAACGAAACGCCACATCGAGTTGAAAATTTGGGATACTAAACAAGAAGCACTAAGGATTTTGGGTCTGGTCCTAAATTTGTACAATTGTAAAAAAAGTTTTTTGCTGTAAATAATTTTTTTTGCTGTTTTCATAATTATTAAAATTGAGGACTAGACCCACCTCTCTTAGTGTTTCTCATTTATTACCCCAAATTTTCAAATCGATGTGGCGCTTCGTGTGATAATAAATTGGAAAATAAAGAAAGTAAAGATGAGGTAGGAATCTGGTCACGTGACGCACTCGTCACATGGCCTTGAGAACTTTCGTCTTCTCGACATTCAAATTTAACATTTTGGTTAAAGCTTAAACTGTTTTGCTGAAAATTCGACTTTTAAGCCTGAAAATGTGCCACTTTTAACAGAAAATCTAAGTTCATTACGCAATAACGTTGAAAACTGGCAAATGAACTCATTAAAAGCATGAAAAAAAACAATAAATTAATTTGAAATTGGCGTTTTTTGTTTAAAAAATTTGACTATTTAATTATCCAGATGTTTGTAGATGAGTATTCACATGGTGGATATACTCCAGATGATTTTAAACGATAATCCAAATTCTGTGGTATGTTCCAAATAATAGTTATTTGTAGCTGATGATGCAAATGATATCCTATGTTCAAAATGATTTTGGATGATGTTAGATAATAGTGAATTCATTAGCATTTAATTGTTCGTAGATAATGGTCAACATGATGGGCACATCTCAGATAATAGTAGATGATTATCCAGTTAGACAAATATTTTCTAGACAGTTTGTGATGATGCAGTATATTCCAGATTATTGTGGATGATATAGATCATTGTGGATGATGTTCCAGATCATTTTGGCTATATGGTATGTTTAAGATGATTTTGAATTATGATCCAGATGGTGGAGTATGTTACTAATGATTTCATATTTTGATCAAGACTGTGTGGTATGTTCCATATAGTAGTTGATGATAATCCAGATGGTGGCCTATGTTTCAAATGATTTTTTATGATTTAAAATTTATTTTTAATTACAAAGTGTGTTAGAAATGATATCGGATTTTAATCTAGGTGGTGGGGTATGTCATTAATAATTTTGGGTAATGTTAGTAGATGACCTCATTACCTTCTTGATTTAAGGAAATGTTTTGTGGATTAAGTATGACAGCTAACGCAATAAAATTGCCTAAATTCTATCCAGTAGAAATTAACTTGTTAAACACACAACCGTTTCACTGAGAAAAATATGTTGTGGTTAAGGATTCAACTAGTTTGTTACAAATTCATCGTTTTCGGTTAAGAATTCAATTGTATTCTTTTTTCAACAATTGAGTACATCTAACAATATCTAGCATCAGAAATTAATTGTATTATTTTTGATTTGAAAATTCGATTATTTGATTGTTCTGATTGTAGATGATCAACATAGTGGGTATATTAGAGATATTAGTGGATGATGATGATTATAATGAAGTATGTTCTGCATAGTTTGGGGTGGTGGAGTATGTTTCAGATAATTCTGGATGATGTTCCAGGTAATTTTGAATTACATTTTGTATTCAAGATATGATAAGATTATTATCCAGTTGATCGTGTGTGTTACAGATGATTTTGAATGACTATCCAGATTATGTGATATGCTTCAGATGAAAGTGGATGATAATGGAGTTGGTTGGCTGTGTTCCGCATGATGTTGGATGATCTTCCAAATAATTGTAGATGATAGGGTATCTTCCAAATCATATTGGATTTTGACTCAGGTGGTTGATTTTGCTACAGACGATTTTTGATGAGCCTAACCTCTCGATTAAAGTCAGAGAACAGAATCCAGTGATCAACAAATCTCGTGAACTGTGTCTTTTGGTTGTGAATTTAACAAATTTCTTAAAACTCCTCCTTTCTCGTTAAAAGTTCTTCTTCGTAATTTGATAATGTAAGGAAAACACCTCACCTGATTTTTGAATGACGCTCTACCCTTTTGATTTAATGAAACGTCATGTGGAATTGTGTGTAAAAGCTAATAAAATAAAAGCTCCTAATTTGTATCCACTGCGAGTGGAAGTGGGTGGTCAGAGGGCAGAACCCAGCGACTCTCCAGACTCGAGAAGCGATAAATCTCTGGTAGCTCGACCCGTATATCTTTATGGTCAGGGTTGCAGGGGAAGGTGGAGGCAATATAGGTAATGTTCTGGCTGGCTACTTAACAAATTGCTACAAATTGCGGCGAGCATTTAGTCGTGGATGGCGAATCTGTGGTCTGCCGCCCTTTTCTCTTGTATATTTTGGTAGGGGTGGCTTCCTAGTTTCCAGTGGTCGTCGCTGGCCACATGTTGTTCCCATATGTCCACCGAAACCACCCCTGGCCGGGCGTACCGATGTAGACAAATCTTGCCGAATTCGCGTGTTGGTACTTCACCGGAGAAGATTAAATCGGAAGAAGGGGATGAACTCGAGACAAAGAGGAATCGTTTCCTTCCTGGGAGAGAGAGAGAGAAAGACAAATTTGGAATAGATGGTCGTAAACGAAATGGGATGTTGGGTTGGTTTTGACTGGACGTTTACCCTGGTTTACCCCATCGGATTATTTTGGGGTATGTTTGTTTACTTCGAAAATTGCAGGCGGATACTGAGAAGCGAAGGGATCACCAATTCATTTTCATTTCTATAAGGGATCCTCACATATGCGACCTCCGATTAATCGAATCGTTTCCACTTCGTCACTCCTTAATGCTTGGCTATAAGCTTCACTGGGTTCGTGGGATGAATTGTCTTCACACTTTTTCGACAGGTTTTTATATATAATTTTTTAAATGAATTCAAGTCATTTTATATTAAAATTTTCAGATTTTAAATATATTTTTTCTATTAATAGAAAATAAGATGACTTTTTGCACCATGAAAAATAAAAAGTTGATACAAAAAAAGCATATTTAACAAAACCGTTGAATTTTCAACGAAAAAAGCTTTAATTATTTTAATATTATATATTTTTTTTATTTATAACATTTAATATATTACTTTATACAATTTTATAGTTTAATTATTTTTAGTCACTAATTCTTCAATACAAGTTGTATGTTAAATAAATTAATTGCATTTTTTTGGAAACAGTTGACTTTTTAATATGATAAGAGAAATTTTCAGCAAAAAATTACGAATTTTCGGTTCAAGTAGAAGAAAATTTAATAAAGCAGTTTAATTTCTAATTTAAAAACATGTCTATTTTATTCAAATGCTTCAATTTTCAATAAAATAATGGAATTTTTGTCCAAATAGTTATATCCTCAACCAAATACTGGAATTTCCTACCTAAAAAGATGAATTTTCACATAATTTTCTACAAAATAATTAAATTTTCAACCACAAGGGTGAACATTTAACTAAAATTATAAATCCGCGACCAAAAAAATTAATTTCTAATAAATAATTTCAACTTTTAAACAAACAGGGCAAATTTTCAACCAAAAAGATAAGTTTTTTACAAAATAAATGCATTTTCAACTTGAAAAGATAAATTTTTCACTTAAAATGGAATATATTGATTTTCTACAAAAAAACGTAACATTTTAACAAAATAGTATAATTTTTAAGCAATGAAATAAATTGTCATCAAAAATAATGATTATTCCATTGAAAATAGAACAGTTAATATATTAGTAGTAAAGTAATGTTTAATAAAAAATACTAATTTTAAATAAAATAATCGAATTTCGAAAGAATAACTCTTATAAAACAAAAACTTGATTTTCTAACAAATATCAGAGAATATTTCAACTAAAAATATTAATTTTCTACCCAAAATAATAATTTTTAACTATAAAATATCCATTTTTAAAAACAAATCTCAAATTTAATTATAAATAAAACAACAAATTTTCAACCAATTAATTAATTTGTCAATTAAAGAGATAAAGCCTAAATAAAAAATGTATTTATAACAAATTAGTTCGATTTTCAACCAAAAAAAGTGGAAAATTTCAAACGAAAAGATGAAGTTTCGTGCAAAACAATGGAATTGTCTACTTGCAAATATCAATTTTCAACCAGAAATAAAAAATTTGATTTCAAGTTAAAAAACTAATTTTAATGAAAAAAATATATTTTCGACAAATTAATTAAATTTTCAAAGAGAAGAAAACCTAAGAAAAATTTTTTAAAGTATTTCTCCTTTAAACTATAGAATAAAAATTTTCAACCAAAAAGACGAATTTAAAAAA
Organism: Belonocnema kinseyi; assembly: GCF_010883055.1. NCBI lineage: Eukaryota > Metazoa > Arthropoda > Insecta > Hymenoptera > Cynipidae > Belonocnema > Belonocnema kinseyi. Next base: position 49,860,110 of record NC_046657.1, read on the forward strand.
AAAAACATGTATTTTCAATTTGAATAGTAAAATTATTCACAAAAAATGGAACAGAAACATTTTTCGTGAAAAAAGTTATTTTAAAAAAAATTGCTAGCCAAATAACCAAATTTTGATCCAAAGAAATAAATGTTTAAAACGCAAATATTATTTTTCTACTAAAAAGATCAATCTTTAACAAAATATTGTAATTTTCAAGCAAAGAAGTCGATTTTCAATTTAAATAATAAGTATTTAATCAAAAATAGAACAGTTTTATATTAGTGTAAAAAATCATGTTTCATAAAAAAAATAATTTTCAATAAATTAATCCAATTTCAAACATCAAGTTGAATTTTTTTCTAACACAAGATATTCCAACTGAAAATATAATTTTTCTATCAAAAAGTAGAATTTCAAAATGAAAAAGATGAACTTCTATCCAAAAATCAAAAAATTAATTTTTAAGAAAAAAAAGAATTTTCAACAAATCAGTTTATTTTTTATGCAAGAAGATAAAGCCTTAATCAAAAACAAGTATTTTGAACAAAATAGTTTAATTTCTAACCAGAAAATGATTACATTTTCAACTAAAAAGACGAATTTTTTGCAAAAGAATTGAATTTTCAACATGGAAATATTATTTTTTCACTAAAAAGGCGAATTTCAAAGAAATAAGTTTTAATTTAGGTAAAGAGATGCATTTTTATTTAAGCTATTAATCTTTAAAGAACAAAATTAATCGTTATGAAAGTAGTGTAACTTTCAGCATAATAGTTAAATTGGGAACAGAATAATTAGTTTTGAAAAAAATTGGAACAGCTAAATTTTCAGTGAGAATATTAATTTTTAACACAATATAAAATGAAAAAATGACTTTTTAAGTTAAAAGTTTTATTTTAAAGGAAGAAACGCAAATTTTCAACAAATTAGGTTAATTGCTAAGCAAAAAGATGAAACTAAAACCAAAAAAAATTCTAACAAAGTAGTTGAATTAAAAAAACAAGACGAATTTCTAACCAAAAATACGATTTGGATACAAAAAAGTTGAATTATAAACTTAAAATTATAAGTTTTCTACTGAAAAGACAAATTTCAAACAAATTAGTTTTTTTTGGAAAAAGAGAAGAAGTTTCGACTAAAAAACATCAGTCTTTAACTAGAAACGGAAAAGATAATTTGAAGTTAAAAAATTAATTTTAATTGAAGAATAAATTTTTTTTATTATTTAAATTTTCAGAGAAGATCAAAGAAGAAGATGATTCTTTAAAAAGAATATCTAAAAAAGTGTTTTTACTTTGAATCGAAAAATACAATTAATCAACGAAACCGACAAATTGTATACAAAGAAGTTTAATTTTCAAGTCGAAAATATAAATTTTATTCTGGAAAGACAAATTTTAAATAAAATGGTATAATTTAAAAAAAGGGATAAATTTCTAACAGAAATAATAAAAATACAATAGCAAATAATGAATGTTCAACAAAGTAGTTCAACCTTCGACCCGGAAGATTAATCTTTCACCCAAAAATACAAGTTTTAAAGAATTGAAATTTTTTATTCGAGGCAGAAAGGAATGTTCTAAAAAATGATTAAATATTTAAACAAAGATATAAACCTGTAACTCAAAAAATGTTTTAATAAAGGAGCTTATCATTAGGTAAAATAGTAAAATTTGTAAAATTATAAATCAATTTTCAAACAAGAAAAAAACCAAACATTGACATATTCGATTTGAAAAAATTAACTCTTACGTCAAAATGTTTTTCAAGAAAATTATTTAAAGTTGAAACCAACAAGAAAAAGTTTCCACAAAGTGAAAACTATTTTACTATACAAGCTTCATTTTCGACAAAACATGTTAACTTTGATTCCTTATAAAAAGAATATTGAATTTTCTCTTCTCCAAAATGCGCTATTTGTGATAGTTACGCTTTTTATCTTTAGGAACAAATCATCGTCACTTGATAATTATAAAACCTTTTTTCAATTTTCCACCGGATTTCACAAGGACACGCTGAAGCACTTAAGATTTAAAAAAAACCATTTGACGCTGAAAAATTTAGTGACTTGAAGTCAAGAACTTGTCTGATTTGAAAAGGATGCGATCCGCGTTCATATTTGGTTAATCTCGAAGAAATTTAGGGGTTGAGGGCAAGAATATATACGAAAAAAGATTCGAATGAATTTTCGGACCGACCTAGCATAGATCCTTAGATTTCTGAATTTATCAGGAAATGTAGAAGATTGTAGCATTGAGACAGTAGAAGGATGGAAGATGCAGACATGAAACCCCGAAAATTAACGCCAGGGCGAATCAAGACGACAATGTGATTCATCAGTTAAATCCGCGTGCATAATCCTTTACATAGCGGCCTGTTCGCCCCAACCCAACCACGTACGAATTATAATCACAGTTGTGGTTAGTGTACGACGGGATGGGGTGGGACGGGGTTGAAGGGTATATTTACCCAGGCAGTCGACGCCGTCATACCGCACTACACATCCGGAATGGAGGACAACCCCCGCGGGGTAGATGGAAATCTGCGGCATTCAGAGGCACTGGCCAAGAAAATTGGCTGACAACATTCGCACCGGGATCCGAATTGTGGTGCGGACCAGTGCTTACTTGGGCCTGAACGACATCGTTTCATCCTCTATCGCCGCCGTCATCCCCAACGACGTGTCTGACAGTGATCGCAATCGACCGCATCCAAATCTCCTCTCCTGGCCTGTCCATTCTCTCAATTTTATTCCTCTAGGAGAGCTAACAAAAAAAAAAGAAAAGGGAATCACGGTTTTGCCAAAAATCATACTAACCAATTATTGTTTTCAGTCTGCTTTTAATTCTTCAGTGGTTGACATTTAATTCTCTAGACCTAAAGACCTTAATTTTTATTCTCTAGGAGCGCTACCAAACCAAAAATTAAAGTAACTGATGTTCTTGCCAAAAAGAATACAGACATGATTATCACCATTGATTTTAGTTTGTTTTTTATTTTTCAAGTTTGGAAGTTCTAAACTCTAGGCCATATTAAGGAATGATTGCTTTTAGTTTGTTTTCCATTTTTCTTGATTGGATGATCTATACTACAGACCTATCGCCCTTAACCTGATTCTACTAGTTAAACTAATCAAAACCAAAAAGGGACTGATAGCTTTGCCAAAAATGCTACTAACTAAGGATTGTTTTTCATCTGTTTGTCATTCATCAGTGGTTGACATTTAATTCTCTACACCTAAAGACCTTAGTTTTTATACTATAGGATAGCTAACAAACGCAAAACAAAAGGTACTGATGCTTTCGTCAAAATAAATACAAACACATCCTTGCAATTTTTGTTTTTTATTCTTTAGGTTTGAAAGTTCGATCCTATACACGTACAAACCTCAATTTTCCTTTTCTAATAGGGCTAATAAACATAAAAGATAAAAGACTGATGGTCTTGCCTTAAATCACACTAATTAATGATTGTTTTCTGTCTCTGTCATTTATTAAGGTCTACATTTAATTCTCTAGACCTAAATACCTTAATTTTTATCCTCTAGGAGAGCTAAAAAACAAATAATAAAAGGTACTGACGTTCTTCTCAAAAAGAATACAGACATGATTATCATCGTTGCTTTTAGTTTGTTTTTTATTTTTCAGGTTTTGAAGTTATGAACTCCAGGCCTACAAACCTTAATGTTTATTTTCTCATTGCACTAAGAAACAGAAAAGAAAAAAGACTGATGGTTTTCCAAAATCTTATACTAAGGCATGATTGCTTTTAGTTTGTTTTCCATTTTTCATGATTGGATGATCTATACTACAGACCTATTGCCATCAACGTTATTCTACTAGTTAAACCAATCAAAACCAAAAAGAGATTGATAGCTTTGCCAAAAATGCTACTAACTAAGGATTGTTTTTCATCTGTTTGTTATTCATCAATGGTTGACATTTAATTCTCTACACCTAAAGACCTTAATTTTTACACTCTAGTAGCGCTGACAAACGCAAAACTAAAGGTACTGATGTTTTCGTCAAAAATAATACAAACACATGCTTGTCATTTTTGTTTTGAGTTTGTTATTTATTCTTTAGGTTTGAAAGTTCGATCCTATACACGTACAAACCTCAATTTTTCTTTTCCAACAGAGCTAATAAACATAAAAGATAAAAGACTGATGGTCTTGCCTTAAATCACACTATTTAATGATTGCATTCTGTCTCTTTGTCATTCATTAGGGTCTACATTTAATTCTCTAGACCCAAATACCTTAATTTTTATCCTCTAGGAGAGCTAAAAAACAAAGAATAAAAGGTACTGACGTTCTTCTCAAAAGGAATACAGACATGATTATCATCATTGCTTTTAGTTTGTTTTTTATTTTTCAGGTTTGGAAGTTCTAAACTCCAGGCCTACAAACCTCAATGTTTATTTTCTCATTGCACTCAGAAACGTAAAAGAAAAAAGACTGATGGTTTAGCAAAATCTCATACTAAGGCATGATTGCTTTTAGTTTGTTTTCCATTTTTCATGATTGGATGATCTATACTACAGACCTATTGCCATCAACGTTATTCTACTAGTTAAACCAATCAAAACCAAAAAGGGACTGACAGGTTTGCCAAAAATGCTGCTAACTAAGGATTGTTTTTCATCTGTTTGTTATTCATCAGTGGTTGAGATTTAATTCTCTACACCTACAGACCTTAATTTTTACACTCTAGTAGCGCTAACAAACGCAAAACGAAAGGTACTGATGTTTTCGTCAAAAAGAGTACAAACACATGCTTGTCATTTTTGTTTTAAGTTTGTTATTTATTTATTGGGTTTGAAAGTTCGATACTATACACGTACAAACCTCAATTTTCCTTTTCTAATAGGGCTAATAAACATAAAAGATAAAATACTGATGGTCTTGCCTTAAATCACATTAATTAATGATTGTTTTCTGTCTCTTTGTGATTCATTAGGATCTACATTTAATTCTCTAGACCTAAATACCTCCATTTTTATCCTCTAGGAGAGCTAAGAAACAAGGAATAAAAGGTACTGATGTTTTTGTCAAAAAGAATACAAAAACATGATCATCATTATGGTATTTATTTTGTTTTTTATTTGTTAGGTTTAGAAGTTCTGTACTACACACCTATCAAAATTTTATACCAAGACATGATTGCTAAAATTTAATAAATAATTATTGCTTTCAGTTTGTTTTCAATTTGTTAGGATCCGATGATCTACAGTCTATCGTACAGACTTATAGACCTCTACGTTAATTTACGTACTACTATTCAAAAACTAAAAGGGACTGATGATTGTATGGAAAATCGTAATTATAAATGATTGTTTTTGGCCTCTTTTCATACATTAGGATTGGAAGTTTCATGCCCCACACCTAAAAACCTTAAATTTACTTTTCTATGAGCGCTAAAAACATCTCATACCAAAGCATGATTGCTTTTAGTTTGTTTTCAATTTATTAGGATTGAATGATCTCTTCTACAGACCTATAGTACTTAACGTTATTCTACTAGTTAAACTAATCCAAATCGAAAAAAGACAGATGGTTTCGCCAAAAATCAGACTAATGAATTATTGTTTTCAGTCTGCTTGTCATTCATTAAGAGCAGCATTCAATTCTTTACCTGAAGACCTTAATTTTTATCCTGTAGGAGGGCTATCAAACAAAAATTAAAAGGTACAGTTCTTTTTGACCAAAAGCATACCAACACATGATTGTCATTATTGTTTCAGTTTGTTTTTTATTTGTTAGGTTTGGAATGTCTATACTATGGACCTACAAACTTCAATTTTGCTTTTCTAATTCCGCTTACAAACATAAAAGCGAGAAGACTGATGGTTTTCCAAAATCTTATGCTGTAGAACATTAAACTTCTGTTTAAAATTTATATTTTGTTGCAAATAAGTCAACTGAAATCTTTTTTGTGATAAGAAGTATTTTTTCTGAAAATTTGTCTTCTTTATTTGAAAGTTTATCTTTTTGAGTTGAAATATTGTATCTTTTGTTGGGTAAAAATGAAACTGTTTTATTAAAAAATCAACAATTTTGTTAAAAAGTCGTACTTTTGGTTAAAAATTCTACTGTTGTGTGGAACATTCAAGTATTTCGTGGAAATTTTACTTCTTGTTTGAAATTTATAGTTTTGTGTGCCAAAATGAACTGAAATATTTTCTGGATGAAAGTTCAACTTAAACAAAAATTCGCCTTTTTTATCAGAAATTAATTTCTTTTGGTATAATTCTTATCTTTCTTGGATGAAAATGCAACTATTTGTTAGAGATTTTAACTATTTTGTTAAAAATTTATCCTTTTTGGTTGAGAGGATTGGTTTGTTTAAATTAAAAATACAATTTGCATGTAGAAACTTATTTTTTATTTAAAAAATTCATATTTTGACCTTGAAACTTAATTGGAATCTTTTTTACACAAAAATTCAACCATTCAAAAGAAATTTCAATAAAAATTCATCTGTTTCGAAAGAAATGTTATCTTTTGTGGATAAAAATGCAACTACTTGGTTAAAAATTTCACACTTTTGTTAAAAAGTCTTCCTTTTCGGTACAAAATTCTTCTTTTTGGATTGAAAATTTAATTTTTTTCGTAAAACCTTATTTCATGTTTAAAAATTCATATTTTTATTGTGAAAAGTTAATTTAGATTTTTTTGACAGAAAATTCAATTATTTTTTTGAGAATTGAACGTTTGATTTAAAAATTCATTTGTTTGGTTAACTTTGAACTATTTTCTTAAAAATTGATCTTTTTTAATTGAGAATTCAATTACGTGGCTAAAAGTTAAACTGAATTGTGAAAGATTTCTTTTTTTGATTCAAAACTTATGTATAATTTAAAAGTTCCCTCTTTCGAATTAAAAAAGTGCTCCAGGTAGTTTAAAAATTTTTTCTAAATTATAATATAAAAATGTTATTATGTTGTTTGTTATAAATTTATCTCTTTTTTTAGTTGAAAATTCAACTATTTGCGTTTAGAAGTGAAACTCTTTCATTAAAAATTAATTTTTTTGTTTGAAGATTTATCATTTCATTTGAAAATTTATCTTCTTTTGAAAATCTAACTACATTGTTGAAAATCAATTTTTTAACTGAAAATTTAAACATGCCAATACATATAAAATGTAACTACCCGTATTATGCTGAAAATCCGTTTTACGAGGGTGGATTGATAAGTTTCCGGCCTGACCAAGAGATGGCGCCACTAGGCCTACCTTGAGGTGGCGTTCTATAGTACCATCCTTAGATAGCTT
>NC_046657.1:49867467-49872509 GCF_010883055.1 Belonocnema kinseyi
TGTATCAGCCTTGGAGGAGATTATTTTGAGAAATAAAAAAAAAAATTCTTAAAAACGTTGTTTTTCTTGGTCAGGCCGGAAACTTATCAATCCACCCTCGTACAGTAATCAATTTCACTACTCCAGGAGAGCTTACTATGAAAAAACAAAGGAAACTGATTTTTTTTAATCTATACTTAAAGTATTCAATATTATTGCTCTTGTTCTGAAAATCAAAATAGTAGTTTAATTTTTGTTATAACTAATTTTTCAACAAAAAAGTCTACTTTTTGACAAAATTGTTGAGCTTTCAAAATAGAAAGTGTAACTTTTAAATAAAAACGAATAAACTTGAACTAGAGAAATTTTTTTTTTCAACCAAATAATTACATTTTCTCTAGAAAATAGTTAACTTTCCAACAAAAAAGAGAAATTTTCAATAAAAACTGATAAATTTCTAGTTCAAATAGACGAAGATTCAATAAAGCTGTTTGAATTTTCTATTGAAAAAGATGTCTTTTTTATAAAAGTGCTTGAATTTTGAACAAAATACTTAAATTTTTCTCTGAATAGTTAAATTTTTAATTAAATCCTGAAGATTTAAGTAAAATTATGAATCTGCTACCAAAAATATAATGTTATAATAAAGCAGTTTAAATTTTAAACAAACAAGAAAAATTTTCAAAAACAAAAAAAGAATTTTTAACAAAATAAATTAATTTTCAAAAAAGTTAAATTTTTCACAAAAAATGGAACAGTAACAGTTTTAGTGAAAAAAGTTAATTCAAATCCAAAGAGATGAATTGTCAACAAGTAAATATTAATTTTCTGCAAGAAATATAAAATTTTTAACAAAACAGTATACTTTTTAAGCAAGGAGGTAAATTTTCAATTAAGATAATAAATAATTTATCAAAACTAATAAAAAAGTGAAATGATTATTTTTAGCCCCTTTTAAATTTGTTAGTGTTGGACGTCATACAAGTAAATTCTACATCTGACGAACTCAATTTAACTGATCTAGGAGTGCTAACAAAAAAAGAAAAGTTGCTGACACTTTCATAAAAAAACATACTAATGGATGATTTGTTCAATTTTATTTTTTTAGTTCGCTAATGTTAGACGTTCCACAATCTAAGAGCGCTCAGAAGTTACTTTTAAAAAGTTACTTCTTCACAAAAGTTACTTCCTTACCACTATTGTTACCATAAAGATTAACAAAAATTCATAGCCTGCGAAAAGAAAGGCTGGCAGCAAATGACTAAAGAATGGAAAAAGGCTAACTGAAGAGAATTTCCGAATCCTTTGATGTAATTAATTTCAATCTTGAAGACAAACTTGACCATCTTGCGTTTTGTAAAAGAAAGGACAGCACCACTTTTTGAGATAAGTGGCTTGTTCATTCAAGAATCAAGAAGATTAAGAGGATTCTTAAGGTGGAAGATATTTCAAAGTATATTAAATCTTCAGGGTTTCACCTCGACTCGAAAGTAAATAGAAAAGTTCATTGAGAATTCTGATTTGCCTAATGAGGGTCTTTATTGACTGCACCAGCGATCATCTCTGAAACTGGGGGTCTGTTCTTCTCATTTCGGCAAACCGCGTCGCTTATTAATTTCACCAACGCACAGATGGTGTATCACGAGTCAATACCACTCCCCCAAATAATCCCTCCTTCATTATTTTCTCGCCTTCGGTGATCCATTTCTATACCAGATGGAATTTCAAAGCCAATTCCCTTTGATTGACGTCCGCTTGATTGTCAAAACTTCACTAGTTACAGTATTACCCCTCATATATTTTATATTATTGGATCAGCAATTACAACTATTTAGATAAATTCCAATTTATCCATTCCCTTAAATCTTTACAAGATTCTTTTACCAACTACCTTTATCTTGAATTCTTCTTCTGTATCCTTTACACACATCCTCCTATGTTCTATCTTCCTCTTCACTGATTCTGCCCTTTTTCTGGTCCATCTCTTGCTCCAGATCTATTTTTTAAAACATTTTGGTTCTGGTAAATCCTTATATTAATAGTTCCTACATCCTTCTTTTAGTTTCTCGTGGTCTCTCAGCTCTAATTTTTCATATATAGTCCTATCTGGTGTATCATTATTCCTTAAACACTTCGCCTTTTTTATTATCCTGTTAATTTTTTGTCCTTGTACATTCTTCTAGCTCCTTTAAACACCTTCACGCGAACTTCTTTCCTTTACACTCCTTTCGCTTCCACAAAAACTTCATGCCCTCTTTTAAGATCTAGTAGTCGAAAACTAATCTTATTATAAGCTTAGATCTTTGTTTAATTACTTCTCTGATCTTCTCGAATTTTTCTTCGGTATCTACATTTACATACAACCTCAGCATCTTCCACCACTTTCTTTTTTTATGAGAGGAGAGAGACTATAGACCCTTCTTTTTCTTTTTTGATCTATTCCCTATCCTTCTCTACTATGCATTCTTTTCTCAGTCTCATCACCATTCCTCCTTTTTACTTTTTATCATTGTATTTTTAAAGTATTACTTGTAACCTATTTATCTCAGTAGGCTTAATCTTTCTCATCTCTTTTTATCTAGCTACATCTTTGTTATTACTACCACCTCTCACTAATCCAAATTTCTCTTAAATGCCTTTTTTTATACACTAGATAAATTTCAGTGCGTATCTACCATTTTTTCCTTTTTTCATTTATCGTTTTTAAAACTATTTTTTATTTTTCTCCTTCCTGTGCCTTTCTTTCCTAATCTTCCGTCACCTCATTTTTTTACTAACTCTTCCCTTTCGTCACATAGTGGTTTTAAACGAGATTTTGGGCTTCAAAAAGTTAAAAAGGTTAATTAAATGTTGACCAGTTTGAAAAAAACATTTTACTCATTTATTATTCTATGGTGAAATGTAATAAAAAAAATCATTTAGTTTTCATTTCTACGACCTGCTTTGTTCTGCTCATTTGCAATAACTCAAAAATACATCAAATTAGTACGTATATTTTTCCGGAAAAAATTTTTATTTATCAGTTAAATTCCTTTATTTTCCTAATTTTTATAAATAAATTAATAAATAAAACTGAAATTTGCTGTATTTTCTGTACTTGAATGAATTTTTATTTAAATTAGAAAAAAGTAATAAATAATTAGAAAAGAAGATTACCAAGAAAAATCTTTATCATTATAAATAATTTTTATCGACAAATTCACTTATAGCGCATTTCTGGACATAGAAACATTTTATTTTTTACGGTATAATTTACTTTTATTTTAAGGATAATAAAGTGATATGGCATTTTACTTTTAAGCAATAATTTATATTGCTGTAAACTTTTGTTGTAAACAAATTCATTTCTTTCGAATTTTTTAAATAAAATAAATTTTCTTTCTAGTGTAGTGACTACTTTTCTTCAGAAAAACAATATTAGAAGAGAAATTATTGCCATTTAACACAATTTGTCATAGTTCTAAGAAATTTTTATAAAAAAACTCACTAATATTGCATTGAAAAAAATAAAATGTGTCTTTTCGAAGAAATCGATTTTTTCTATCTCAAGAAAAATATCGGAAAAGAAGATATTAACATTGAACAACAATTCTTGATGTCATAAATAATTTTAATGAACCAATTCACTTTTTTCCCTTTTTTTAAATATCAAGTTAGCTTTTTAAATTATTTTTCAAAAAAAAATTTATATTTTTCACATGAAAATTCAACCATATATATATCTATTAAATTCCTTATTTTATTTTCAAATATTTTTTGTATAGAAATTTAACAAATTTAAAATTGAACTATGCAATTCTTCGTTGACGTCTTACCATTTTTTTATTAAAAATTTTACAATTTCATTTAAAATGTATGTATTTTCTTAAAAATTCCTCGTTTGTAGTAGAAAATTAATTTTTACACTAAAAATTAAACTACTATTTTTTTTATTAAAATGTATTCTACATGATTTAAAACTTCTTTTTTTTTTGTTGAAACTGTTACTATTTGTTGATAGTACTTAAATATTGTGTTAAAAATTTGATTTTTTTTCACGTAATTTTTTTAAATAAAAATTGATATATTCCATTTTCTTAAAAAATCGCCATTCTTGGTTGAAATTCATTTTTTCAAGCTGATGATAGAACTAGTTTATTCGAAGTCAAAAATGTATCTTTTTACTCGAAAATTCATTATTTTTAGGGAAAAAAATTGTTTGTAGGAAATTAATTTTATTAACAAAAACTACATATGCTTTAGACAAAATTAATTAATTTTGTTTCAAAAATTAATCTTTATGGTGAAAAATTCATTTTTGTGATTGAACATTCAACTTTTTTTTTTAATTTAGGTTTGTAGACAAGATACAAAAATATGAACTGAGAATATAACCAGTCCAGTTTTGATTAAAAATTTGTCTTTTTATTTTTATTTATTTTTTTTAAATTCCACTTTTTAGTAGAAAATGTATCTTTTTTGGATGAAAATCAATCTATTTGGCAGAAAATTCACCTATTTGGGTGAAAATTAATATTTCCGGGTAGAAAATGAAACTTTGGCTCTACATTAAACGATTCGGTAGCAATTTTTTCTTTCATGATTGAAATTTTTTAATGAAAATTCAACACTTTTGTTAAAAATTTACATTCTGGGTTGAAGATTCATGATATTAGTTGAAAATTAATCATTTACTCAATTTTCTAATAAAAATTTATTTGTTAAAGTTTTCTAAACACTTATATTCTTGTCCACATATTTCGTAACGTTATTTTAAAAACTTTTACCTTCCCACACCGTAACTGCAGTTAGGTAACATTTTTTTTGTATTAGTTTAAAAAACTTAATAGATGTTCTGTAAATAAAAATAGCTTTTTAGGATGAAGTGCAGTATAGAAATAAATTAAACAATATTTCGACGTAGCACAAGAATGCTTTTGTGATATTTTTTTAGTTACACACATTTCTTAATTATTTACAAGAAAAGAAGTATCAGCCGTTTTTTTTAGAATTATATAAATTTTATAATTCTTATGAGACAATTAGGAAAGGTTTTCAAATATTTCAGATATGTCAAAAAAAAA
>NC_046657.1:49872609-49888133 GCF_010883055.1 Belonocnema kinseyi
TATAGCTCCAATATTAAATATTCGATAAATTTTGATTTGATAACGTTAAAATAAAAATACGGCATTATTTAATTTTAATTTAAAAATAAAACGTTTTTTAACATTAAATCATTTACATAATTAAAACGTTATTTTGATAAATTTATTCAATTATAATTTAGCCTATAATAACTTTATATTTTAATACAAAATTGTATTAAAATTTATATAATAATAATATTAAACTTAATGATTTTGCAATATATCTATTAATTTAATATCCTTTTACATTTAAAAAAAAAATAGATTTTAACATAAACTTTAAATTATTATTCCTGTAACATTGAATAAGCCACATTTTGGTGAAAAGTATCTTCAGTAATTTAATGTAACGATTAAAGAATTATGAGAAACAAATTAAAATATTATACATAATAATAATTCATTAAAAATAACAGCTGTTGTTGAAAGTGCAAATAAAAAACACAAGAGGGAAATAATTATCAGCGATCGATAAAAGTAGAAATCTTGTTTTTTATTTCGTCAATTTTAGTCTAAAAGAAAGATGTCGCCATAGAATAATCATTGTGATTAGATTGACCATGTAAGATTTGGCCTCCATGCGCTACTAATGGAGTTTACGAGTTTTTATGTATAGGATTTGTAATTTTCAAAAACCTTTTTTGAATGTTATTGAATACTTACTAAATTTGCTATAAAAGTGATTGAATTTTAATACAAGATTTTTCAGTACATTGCCGCCCATGGCCGCAACCAGAATGCTCTGCCCGCTTTGAACGCGAACCAACAGCGTGGAGTACGCAGTTGCTAAATGCGAACTTTTTCGGTGGCGCTGACCAGTGTCCCCAATCTTGGGAACTTTTTAAACTGCGTTTGCGTCGCACCTACAACCCGATTGGCTACTCTCAGCGCACTGATTTCAATTATATAAATATTCAGATTTAATATTGACGATAAATAATTATTGAAAAATGGTTCCAAAGTGATATCTTAATCCTAAATTAGAATTTGGGACTAACAGATGCAAAAATACGATTTTCATTCAAAAAACATTATTAATTCTGACTTCAGAAAAAAATTTTCTTTAAATTATCATTTTAAATGTTTTAAAATGTTAATAAAAAGGTTATAAGAACTTGGAGTGTCAATAAAAAAATACTAGTGTTAATAGTATAAATATGATTTGATTATTGGTAGATATTATTATATATCTTATAATATTTATACAATGATTAATTAATAATTGTAATTCAGGTATTCTTCAAGTTTATTACAAAAATTTATGATATAACATTTATCAGTGCATTGATTAATTATTCTTAATTAATGTTTGGTAATTTTAGTGCTTTTATTTTAAGTCACATTGTCGGAAATAAACAGAAATGTAATTTTAAAATTCCACAGAGCCGAGATTAATCATTGTGGCAAACAAAAATTATTTATTTCCCTGAACTCAGAATTCATAACCTCTTTTTCATTAGAATCGAATTTTTTGTATCTCTCACTCCAAAATCTTATTCTAGGATTAGGAAAATTCTGTTTGGGTATTTTTCAATCATTATCTATTATAAGTATTATATCTGAATATTTATATAATTCAAAATCAGTGCGCTAACAGTGACCAATCGGGTTATCGATGCGACGCAAGCGCAGTTTAAAAAGTTCCCAAGATTAGGGACACTGACGCTAACTTAAATTTCCTTTTGTAATTTCCAGGTACTGTTTCTGAATGTTACTAAAAATCTAGTGAATTTTGGAAGTAATCAATCTGAGTTCTTTAAGAATAAAAATAAGTGAAAAATTGAAGCAATCAAGGAAGATAAAATATAAATATAGATGTTTAGACTGTTAGAAGGAATATTTTAAAGTTTCTGAATAGCTCGAAATCGGGGATTGGCTCGTGTCGGTGGGCACCCCGACGAAATAAATCCGCTTTGATTGAATCATTGTTGAGGGAATCGCGTTAAATACCCGTGAAATTAACCCGACGATCAGGCTCCGCACGCGATCGGCCTCATCATTAGCTTTAAAGTATCCTCAGTGAGCTGTCATCAACAACCCACCAATTACGAGAAGGGAATCAGATAGAATGAAGACTCATGATTCTAAAACGATTTGTCAATTATCTCATTCGCCAATCATCTTCATTTAAAATTATTTAACAATTTTAAAAGGTTGGTCATTTAATCTGGAAACCCTGAACAGATTTTAATTTTGAAATTTATAAAATAATTGTTAATTTATAGATTCATTATTAATTATTTCTATTCAATTTCAAAACATATACAAATACTGTTTTACCCAAAAATAGAGCATTTTTAGCTCATTGAAACTGGAAAATTTTCAGTATAAGAAAATAAATTTTTTTTTAAACTTAGCAATGTTTGATAGTTTATTTAAAATGACATTAAAAATTGTTTAGAACTGAAATATTTGAATCGTTAATTTTATGGAACCTAAATTTAAACTTTGAACGTTACAATCATAATTTTTTTATTAACAAAAATGTTTTGTGAGAGAAAATATTGAATTTTTGTGTATAAGTTATAGCTGAAAAATTATTTATTTGTTAAAAATTCGAAAACGGTTAGAAGATATTCAGAAGTTTTACAAATATGTTAAATTAATTTAAATTTAAAAAAGATTGCAATAAATTCAAAACAAAATCTAGATTTTGGCAGATTTCGAAATAAAATTTGTATGCTTGCGAGCTTAAGAGGTATCAAAAAGTTTTCAGCAGATTCAAAAATAATAGAAAACTTCAAAATATTTCAAATAGTATCATGGAATAAATTTTTTTTAATTAAAAAAAAATTAAATTTTAATATTTCAAGGCAACTTTCTTTATTTTTAATCAATTCTTGAACATTTTAAGGTATTTTCTTGTTTGTGATTAGAATCTTGCAGATTTCTAAATTAAAAATTTTTGTTTAAAAAAATTTATTTTAGTAGAAGGCTTAAAAAAAATTTTGGAATTTCAAAATGTTTCTTAAATAGAAATAAAACAAAAATTTCAAGATTTTAAAGATATTAAATTTTGCAGCGTTTTTTAATGAAAAACAAAGTAAGGATTTGATGAAATTTCAATAATGGATTTCTAAAACGTTTTAAAATAATAAAAAAAGTAGAATTCTTCACAAAAATTTAATAATTAAGAAAATTCGAATTATGTAAAAGATATTTAGAAGTTAAAAAAAATCCGAAAATAATTTTGAATTCAAATTTAAAAATATTTCAAAACAATAAAAAAGAATTCAGATTTTTAAAAATTAAGAAATAAAATTTTAAAGTATTTATTGGTTTCGAATGGTTTCAAGATAATGAACAATTTTTCTTAAGATTCCAGAGAACATTTTTAGTGATTTTTTATTTTTGAAAAATATATTTCTACTGAAAACCTAAAGCCTTATTTAAACTAAAAATAGCATAAATAAATTTTAAGTTTAGAAAATTATCGTTTATCAGGAAAAAAATTAACAAAAATAAAAAAATTAGTAAAAAAACGAATTTTTAATTTAGAAAAACTAATTTTCAACCAAGGAAATAAGATTTTAACAAAAACGATCAACTTTTTGATAAAAAAGAATAATATTAAACAAATTGCATGCATTTTTCATCAGGTATTCTAATTTATAATGGAATTTTCAAACTTAACGTTGAATTTTCAACCAAAAAGTTTTATTTGCCACAAAAATTTTTTTTTTCAACAAAATAGATAAATTATCTTTTAACAAAAAAAGATTAATTTTATAGAAAAAATAAAATAGTTTAATCTTTGGCCAGGAAAAAAATTTTGAAGCAAACAAAACCAATTTCCAACAAAATAGTTCAGTTTAATGTGTATACAAAAAAATTAAGATAAAGAGAATAGTTAAATATTCAGTTGAAAAAATTCATCTTTGATAATAAAAAGACAAATTTTCGAGAAAAATGAAATTAATTTTGAACTACAGATGATAAATTTTCAACAAAAAATAGAAAATTTTAATTTTCAATTAGAGGAATAAGTTTAAGAACAAAGAATAATAATTTTCCACACAAAAAAAAAAATTCACAGGACGTGAATCTTCTTCAAAGATTTTAATTCCTAATGGAGTTTTCAGCCTCACAGATAGTTTAATTTCCAAACAAATGTATTTATTTTCTAACAAAAAGATTAATTTGCAAAAAAATCGCACCGGAAATGTAGTAATTACATTATTATTTAAAAAATGAATCTTCAATAAAGAAACTAATCGTCATCAAAGGAAATCAAATTTAACTAATATGATTGATTTTCGACCGAAAAGAATAATTTTTAACAGAATAGATCAAAATGTTTAACAAAATATAGAATAGTTTAATTTTAAGTTTAGCGAAATAAGTTTTTAACCAAATGAAATAAATTTTCAACCAAACTGAAGAAGATAAATGTTCAACTAAACATGGAATAGTTAAATTTTTAATCGAAAAAATTCATTTAAATTTATTTCAAATATGTAACTTAGTAAAATTGCGCTGCCAGATTATTAGACACACAGAGAGTCATATTTTTCCACTGAAAAACATTGTCTCCCAATTTGAAAAAATTGCTAGTAAGTAGAAAAAATTGCATAATTTTTATTCAATTAACTGGAATTTTTTTGCTAAAATAAGGAAACTTCTGTTAGGATGAAAGTAAATTGAAAAAAAACGATCAAACGCACGAACGCACGACCACGCGACCGCACTACGATAGGACCGCACGGACAAACGACCGTATGAGCACACAACCTAAAGTACGACAAAGCAGGGTCTGGATCGAAAAATCTCTGTCACCCTTTCACGCACTTACTATTCGCTCTTTTTAAAACTAATAATGTTTCCTTACAATAATCTAGTATTTGTAAATAATAATTTAAAGAACAACATCAGCTTTTCGTATATTCAAAAGTTTTATTTCGAATAAGCCCAGACTAAAGGGTGTGATTGAATTTGTTTCCCGCAGTTGTAGAAATATTGTCGAGTTGTAACTAAAAGCAATCAACTGGACGAATAGCGAATAAACAATTCCATTATATTTATCAGATAATGAAAAGACAGCGATAAAACCGCAATAGCCCGTAACCAGTACTCGGATTCCGAGACCAGGGTGGATAAAGAACCACATCAGACCGCACTCGTTTTTCCCCCTGTCATTAATACCAGGCGACTCTTACATATGGATGAGCCTACGATGGGACATAGAAAAGTATACGATAGATAGAACGAAACTCTATCTAACGGGATACAGGGAACCAAACTCATCGACTAAAAGCATCCGCGGAAGGCCAAAGTCATTTCGTTTTACTCCTGAATCTTTCTCGACGTCAAGTCTGTTTGAGAGCTTAAGAACTGTGCAGAACACACTCAAAATTATGGATGAAGTCTCTGGCAAACAGAACAATTGTGGAGGGGGGCTGCGACTTGCCCCCCCCCCTCCCCAGTCCAGACACGAATTTGAAAAATAAGATAATTAAAGTTTATTATATATAATATTAGAAAGCGAATTTCCTCCTTGAATACGGTTATAGAGAAAACGTCAATTATCAGCGTGTATTTTTCAAATGTAGCGCCGATT
This sequence comes from Belonocnema kinseyi, assembly GCF_010883055.1. Lineage (NCBI taxonomy): Eukaryota > Metazoa > Arthropoda > Insecta > Hymenoptera > Cynipidae > Belonocnema > Belonocnema kinseyi. The sequence goes on from NC_046657.1 coordinate 49,878,188, forward strand.
TTATATCATGTAGTTACGCACAGATACTCCGGTAACGTATATTATTGTTACAATGTATTTCCAGCAATGGCGCTGTCACTCTTGCGTCGTATCCACATGCTGCATCAGAGCCTGACAGACAATGCAGATTCCCAACCATGTCATTCTCGCAGCCAATCAGGGTCACGAATTCTCTCATTGATGTATGAGACATCATTTTATTGTGAATAACCATTTAAGTTGAACATGGAGCTAACTCAGCTGATTGCGAGATTTTCGAGGTTACGTTTTACAACCATCAATAATAGTAAATATTTTATTTCTGTATTCTGGCTATTTTAAGGCGACTTTAGTTTTTTGAAGGTTATTTTTTTCAAGATTCTTCATTCTTGGCTTTGTTATAAAAAGAAAATGTTTGCCGTTATGATACCAAAAGTTCAAGCTGATACCAAGAACTGCAGAAATTCGAGAATCAACTAGTGATTGCATACATTAAAAAAAAGAAGACTTAAAAATCAGAAGATTGTGCTTTTAAAACATGGAAAAATATTAGAATTATTTGACCGCTGGACCGGCAAAGTGGGAAATGACCGGGAAGTGATAGTGAATTTTTTCTTTGACCGGGAATTTTAAAAGTTTTAGAAGAAGAATCTATTCAGTCACGTGAAATATCAAGAATTTTATATCACAATATATATAATACAATTTAAAATGAGTTTGATTTCAACTTTTTATTTAAATACTAAGCATAATTGTTAACTTTTTCAAAAATGAAATCATTAAATTTGTAATGTGTAATTCTAAAATGTTTTACCATAACAATTTTCCATTTTAGATTTGCAATTTCTAGGGTAAATTTTCCATTTAAATAATTTTTAAGTGCAGTTTTGAAGACTTAATTAATAAAAGATTAAAGGTTTTTGCGATTAAAATCTTTTGACAAAAAACGTTTTAAGTTGATCAACTGTAAATATAAATTCATTAATGATTTTAAAAATTGAACTGTAGTTTGTGTATTCGAAATTGAACAATAATTGAATGATTTTATGTTGTTTAAGTAGAAAATATACCATTTGTAACCTTTTCAATTTAAACATTTTTAATTAAGGAAGAGAGCAATTTTTTAATAGTCAACAATGTTTGAGTGTTTATTTAAAATGGAATATTAAAAACTAAAAAATTTGAAACTAAATTGTTTGAAACAGCAAGCCTTGAATCGTTAAAATTTCAGAGAGCTAAACTCAAACATAAAACGTCACAATGTTAATTTTATTGTTCTGTTAAAAAAATTGTATTTATAAGTGAAAATGTTGAACTTTTATGTGTGAATAAAAAATAAAAATGTATTCATTTAGAAAAATGCGATTTAGTTGAGGAAATACTTCAAATTTTTTAAGTTAAAATTATGAACCTTTTAACGATGATGAAAGGTTTTAATATAGTAAAACAATTGTCTCAGGATTCCTGATAAAATTAAAATTGATTCTTTTATTTCGAAAAATTAATTACAGCAGAATATTTATGAATATTTCAAAACAATAACAAATTTTGATAAATAAATAACGATTGAATAGTTATGAATTTAAAAAAAATAGGAATAAGTTTAAGAGATATTTAGAAGATTCGAAAAAGTTCAAAAATAAGTTGAAACTTTAAAGGATGTCAACATTTTTTCAAGAAAATGTAGATTTTTTAAAATTTCAAACAAAAAATTTAGAATCTTTTCAAGTATTTTGAAAGTTTTCAAAATATTATAAAAATTTATTTAGATTCCTTACAAAATTGACAATAACTTTTTATTTTAAAAAAATTTGTTTCAAGAGAATATTTAAAAAGATTTTTAAAAATTTACAAAACTGTAAAAATAATAATGTAAAGTTTCAAAAACATTTAAAAGAAAATATAGATTTTTAAAGATTTTAATACAACATTTGGTAGGTTTTTAGGCATTTTAAAATATTTCGAGATCATGAATTTTTTTGGAGGTACTTAGAAATATTTAAAGTGAGTTTTTAGTAAGAAAATATACTTTTATCAAATGTTTTAAAAGATCTGAAATTTTTGTAATTTATATCTATAAATAACAATTAAACAATTATTTATTTGCAACTCGAACTTAAAATAATTTAACTTCTAATTTAAAAATTGTTTGATGGCAAATTTTAATCTTTCAGTTTTTAATGTTTTTAACTTAAAATTGTTTAAAATGATATAATTTTTGAAAATTCATAAGCTTGTTGATTTATTCTTCAATTTAGGGCATTGAAAATGATAGCGATCATTTATAAAGAATACCAGTTAGATTCGTTAAACGATTTTCTCATACAAATAATTTTTTAAGAATAAGAAAAAATTTGCCTCAGCCCGGATTTGAACCGGGTACATCGTACGCCAAGGAAAATCGTACCTGAAATTATCGGTACATCGTACTAGTATTGGTAAAATAAAATATCAACTTATACCAAAAGGAATTGTCTGGGTTGTTTCAAAAATTACCTTCCTGTGGTCTATTAATTCTCAGAGAAACACTTTTTCCCTGGAAGTAACGACTTTAGTCACTGCGGAGGCAATAGGCCCTGATGTTTATTTCATGATTCGCAAGGTCGTTTTTCCTCAGAGCCATATGTCCTAAGAAAAATAAAAACCAAGAGGAGAGAATAATGTCCCGAAATGACATTAGGTATCGTTTATATTTTTTTCCCTCACATACTGAAAATCAGGAAAAAAGATATTCCTAAACTTTACAGCAAATGTTTAATTCATTAACTTGTTCCCGAAATTGGATCAAAATGATATGCAGCGCTTTTACACAGATTTTTAAATTTTTATTTAGCCAGAAAGTTGAGCACTTTTAGATTTTCATTATCAATTTCCTGTCATGAATTTTTACGTGACAGTTGCTACAGAAAATTTTGAATAAATTCCAAAAATTTTCACAAACAAGTTTTAACAATTTTGTTGTAAAGTCTATTCTATATTTTCACAATTTAACTTTTTTGAAAATTTGTCTTCTTAAGTGAAAAACAAACTATTTGGTTTGAAATAAAGAATTCAATATATTCGTTCAATTTCTATTCGCTCTTGACTGAAAAATATTTCTTGGATGAAAATTCAAATTTCTTGTTGAAAAACCGCCCTTTAGTTTAAAAATTCATGTCTTTGGGTTATCGTCGTTCATACATCATTTTTTTCTACGCAAAATATGTTGCACACAAGTATACTGATCATATTTTTCCTACAAAAAACTTTTTTTACACCAAATTTTTTCTACACAAAATTTTTTTCACACAGAATATTTTCTACACAAAATTTAATATTGTTTAATACTTTTATAATTTTGCAACACAAAATATATTGAAAAAAATTTGCGTAGGAAAAATATAATTGTATTAAATTCTGTTTAGAAAAAGTTTTGTGTAGGAAAAAAAATAAAACTCTAAAACAATATTAAATTCTGTGTACGAAATATTCTGTGTAGAAAAAAATGGTTGTAGGCATAATATAAGAGTATTAATTTCTGTGCAGGAAACTTTTTGTGTAGAAAAAGTTGTGTGTAGGAAAAATTCAACAGTACTAAATTCTGTGTATTAAATATTTTGTGTAGGAAAAAAGGAAAACTATCAAAAAATATTATATTCTGTGTAGTAGACAATTTGTGTAGGAAAAATATAAGAGTATTATATTCTGTGTATAGGAAACATTTTGTGTAGAAAAAGTTTTGTGTAGAAAAAATATAACAGTAATAATTTCTGCGTAGGAAATATTTTGTGTAGAAAAAAAAATAAAACTATCAAACAATATTAAATTCTGCGTAAGAAATATTGTGTGCAGAAAAAAAATTGTCTAGGAATAATATAAAAGTATTAAATTCTGTGTAGGAAACATTTTGTGTAGAAAAAGTTTATTGTAGGAGCAATATAACAGTTTTAGAATCTTTGCAGGAAATATTTTGTGTAGGAAGAAAATAAAAGGATCAAATAATATTAAATTCTGTGTAGGAAATATTCTGTCTAGAAAAAATTTTGTGTAGGAAACATTTAAGCGTATTAAATTCTGTTGACGAAACATTTTGTGTAGGAAAAATATGATCAGTATATTTGTGTACAATATATTTTGTGCAGAATAAAATGGTGTAGGAACAGTTTCTTTCCGGTTTAAAATCTACCTATTTTGTTGAATATTTCTTCTTTTTTTTTTGGTAGAGAATTAATTTTGCGGTCTTGATGTTCCTTTTCAGAAGTAAAGTAGTATCTTGTAAAAATCTTTGTTAAAAAGAGTCTCTTCTGTAGTAAGAAATCAACTGCTTGGGTAGAAATTTATATAGTTTGCTGAAAATGCATTTTTAGTAGAGAAATTGTTATTTTAATTAAAAATTTATCTTTCTGGTTAAAAATGTGAATATTTACTATAAATTAGTTTTACTTTCAGTAAAAAGTGTATTTTTATCAAATAACAATTTAGGTTCTCCCATTTTAGTTGAAAATTGAACTGTTTTGTTAAAAATTCGTCTTTTTTGGTAGATTTCCATTTTTCTAAAATTAAAGTATTTCTTTGTTTAAATATAAAATATTATATTTTTCGTGCAGAATTTACCATTTTTTTGCTAAAAAATTAATATTTTCAACTGAAAATTTATCTATTCCAGCTTTGACTGAAAATTAGACTATTTTATTGAAAATTGATCTTTTTCAGATAAAAATTAAAACACTTCTTAAAATATATATTCATTATGTTCAAAGTTCAAAGTAATTTTAATTAAGAATTTATTTCATTGCTTGAAAATTGGAACATCCCGTTGAAAATGGATTTTTTACGTTCAAAATAATTTATTATTAATGATTCAACTATTTTATTTTTAGTTCTTACTTATTTATAAATTTCTTGTAGTGAACATCCAACTATTTTTTTTTATTTTATCTTCTTTGCACAGAAAATTTGTTTTTTATTTGTTATAAATTAATTTTATATTCGAAGATTCAACTATTCTATTTTTTGTTAACAATTGAGTTATTGTAATAAAAATTATTCTTTTTTCTTAATGCAACTATTCGTGGAAAGTTTAAGTGTTTTCTTGAAAATTCAACATTTTCTAAAAGATTTTCTGCTGTTCGTAGGAATTTGTAAATCTCTCCGAATTTCTTTGGTTGATTTTTGGTGAAAAATTAAGTTTTTCAACTTTAAATTTGACTATTCTATTTTTTTATTTATAAATTTAATTTCGTTTATGTGAATTTTTCTTTGTAGAAAATTCGACTCTTTATTTCTAAATTTGTCCTCTTGGATTGAAAATTTGACTATCTTATTCAACTTTTTCCTAAATTTAAAATTCAACTATTCTGCTCAAAAATTAATTCCTTTTTTAAACTTCAGCTTTTTTATTCAAAACCTAATTATTTTGTTGAAAATACAAACAATTTTCGTAATAATATGTCCGCTTGGATTGAAGATTCAACTATTTTTTTGTTATTTCTAGGTTGCAACACAAAATATTTTGTTGAAATTTTTAATTTTTTGTTCAAAACCTTATTATTTTGTTGAAAATACAATTATTTTCTCTTAAAAACTAATTTTTTGTAGAAAAGTTAACTATTTTCTTAATCTGAAGTATTTTGTTCAACTTTTAATTATTTTGTTGAAAACTCAACGACTTGGTTCGAAACTTAATTATTTCGTTGGAAAGTCAACTATTTGAACACAAAATGTTCCTCTTTGATTGAAAATTTAACTTTTTTGTTAACATCATTTTATAAATTGAAAATTCAACTATTTTGTTCAAATTTTAATTATTTTTTTGAACTCCAACTACTTCGTTCGATACCTAATTATTTTGCTAAAAATTTCACTATTTTTTCAGAACTTTTTAAACTTGTTGAAAATTCAACTATTTTGTTTTAAAAATAATTATTTTTTAAACCTGAACTAAACTATTTTTTTTAACTCTTTATTACCAGGTTGTAATATGAACTATTTTCTTGAAAATTCAACTATATTAGTTTGTTCTAAACCTACGTTTTTTTATAGAAACCTCAACTATTTTCTTAATATTATGTACTTTTGAATTGAAATTGAAATACAATTATTTGGTTACAAGTTCGTTTTTCCCAAGGTTAAAATATAAGCTATTTGCTTAAAAATTTCACTTTATTTTTAAATCTGAACTCTTTTGTTTAAGCTTTAATTATTTTTAAAAAAAATTAGCTATTGGGTTCGAAACATAATTACTTTTTTGAAAATCTAAATATTTTATCAAAAAATTGCCCTCTTTGATTGAAAATTTAACTATTTTGTTAAATTTTTTTCATAGATTGAAAATTCAACTATTTTACTTAAAACCTAATTAATTTTTGAAAATTCAATTGTTTTCTCTTCAAAACCTAAATTCTTCGTAGAAATGTCCAAATTTTCTTAATAATCTGTCATCTGCAATTGAAATAAAATTAATTGGTTGCAAATTCGTTTATTCCAACGTTACAATATAAACTATTTTGTTAAAAATTCCACTATATTTTTAAATCTGAACTATTTTGTTCAACCTTTAATTATTTTGTTAAAAACTTAACTATTTGGTTCGAAACATAATTATATTGTTGAAAATCCAAATATTTGTACAAAAAATCGTCCTCTTTGATTGAAAAGTTAAATACTTTATTAAAATTTTTTACTATATTGAAAATTCAACTCTTTTATTTAAAACCTAATTATTTTGTTGAAAATTCAATTATTTTCCCTTTAAACTCTAAGTTCTTTGTAGAAATGTCAAAATTTTCTTAAGAATATGTCCTCTTAAATTGAAATAAAATCATTTGGTTAAAAATTCGTTTTTTCTGGGTTAAAACATAAACAATTTGGTTGAAAATTCCACTATGTTTTTATTTTAAACTATTTTGTTCAAGCTTTACCTATTTTGTTGAGAACTCAACGATTTGGTTCAAAACGTAATTATTTTGTTCAAAACCTAAGTTTTTGTAGAAACCTCAACTATTTTCTTAATAATATGTCATTTGAAATTATAACTCAATAATTTTATTGAATTTTTTTTTAGTTTAAAATATAAATTATTTAAGTGTCTTATTTAAAACCTAATTATTTTCTTGAAAATACCACTATTTTTTTGTACACAAATTTAATTACTTTGTTCAAAACCTGAGTTCTTTGTAGGAAAGTCAACTATTTTCTTAATAATATGTCCTCTAAAATTGAAATACAATTATTTGGTTGGAAGGTCGTTTTTGCCAAGGTTAGAATATAAACTATTTGCTTAAAAATTTCACTATATTTTAAGATCTGAACGGTTTTGTTTTACCTTTACTTATTTAAAAAAAAATTAACTATTGGGTTCGAAACATAATAATTTTTTTGAAAATCCAAATATTTCATCAAAAAATTGTGCTCTTTGATTGAAAATTTAACTATTTGTTAAATTTTTTTCATAGATTGAAAATTCATCTATTTTATTTAAAACCTAATTATTTTGTTGAAAATTTAATTAGTTTCCCTTCAAAACCTAAAGTCTTTGTAGAAATGTCAAAATTTTCTTAATAATCTGTCATCTGCAATTGAAATAAAATTAGTTGGTTGCAAATTCGTTTATTCCAAAGTTAAAATATAAACTATTTGGTAAAAAATTCCACTATATTTTTAAATCTAAACTAATTTGTTCAAACTTTATTTATTTGGTTAAAAACTTAACTCTTTGGTTCGAAACATAATTATATTGTTGAAAATCCAAATATTTGAATAAAAAATCGTCATCTTTGATTGAAAAGTTAAATACTTTATTAAAATTTTTTACTATATTGAAAATTCAACTATTTTATTTAAAACCCAATTATTTCGTTAAAAATTCAATTATTTTTTAAATATAAACTATTTTGTTCAAACTTTAACTATTTTGTTTAAAACTTAACTATTTGGTTCGAAACATAATTATTTTGTTGAAAATCTTAATATTTGAACAAAAAAATATCCTCTTTGATTGAAAAGTTAACTATTTTATTACAATTTTTTACTATATTGAAAATTCAACTATTTTATTTAAAGCCTAATTATTTTGTTGAAAATTCAATTATTTTTTTAATCTAAACTAATTTGTTCGCACTTTAACTATTTTGTTGAGAACTCAACGATTTGGTTCGAAACGTAATTATTTTGTTCAAAACCTAAGTTTTTGTAGAAACCTCAACTATTTCCTTAATAATATGCTATTTTAAATTGTAACTCAATAATTTAATTTAATTTTTTTTTAGTTCAAAAGATAAATTATTCAAGTGTCTTATTTAAAACCTAATTATTTTCTTGAAAATTCCACTTTTTTTGTACACAAATTTAATTACTTTGTTCAAAACCTGAGTTTCTTGCAGCAAAGTTAACTATTTTCTTAATAATATGTCCTCTAGAATTGATATAAAATATTTGGTTCAAAATTTGTTTTTTCCTAGGTTAAAACATAAACAATTTGGTTAAAAATTCCACTATTATTTTAATCTGAACTCTTTTGTTCCAACTTTAATTATTTTGCTAAAAATTCCACGTTTTCAAAACTTTTTTATTTTGTTGAAAATTCAACTATTTTGTTTAAAAAAGAATTATTTTTTAAACCTGAACTTTTTTATTTAAAACCTAATTATTCTTTTGAAAATTTCACTTTTTTGTTAGAAACTGATCTATTTTTTTTAAAACTGTTTATTTCTAGGTTGTAGCATAAACTATTTTCTTCAAAATTCGACTATTTCGTTCAAAACCTAATTTTTTGCAGTAAACTCAACTATTTTTTTAATAGTATGTCCTTTTAAATTAAATTTTCTATTGTTTTATTGAAATTTTATTTTTTTCTCAGCTCAAAATATAAACTACTTAAGTGTTTTATTTAAAACCTAATTATTTTGTTGAAAATTAAAATCTTTTTTACATAAATTCAATTATTTTGTTCAAAAGCTAAGTATGGTTAGAAATTCGTTTATTCCAAGGTTGAAATATAAACTATTTGGTTAAAAATTTCACTATATTTTAAAATCTGAACTATTTTGTTCAATCTTATTATTTTGTGAAAAACTTAACGATTTCGTTCGAAACATCATTATTTTCTTAAAAATTGAACCATTTGAACGAAAAATTGTCCTCTTGGATTAAAAATTCACCTATTTTGTTGAAAATTCTTTTTCCACTCGGTTGAATTATCAACCGTCTTGAAATATCATCCATACCATATCTAAGTCTAGAAATTTTAGTTGAACGTTTTACTTTGAAATAAGAGATCGTGTACAGAAAGCAAAGTTCTTCACACGATCTTTGAAAGAGGCGATTTTTCAGCTCATTGTGAGGATTTTCAAGTAAAGGAGGAGAAAGGCGACTCTGAATGCGACCGGCTTCCTTTGGAAACGCGTAGACATATGTCAGAATTACCCGGGCCGAGCAAACAGGTGGCTCTAAATTCAAAATCCACTCTTCCTCTCTGATCACCCTCTCTCCCTGCCACTCTGATAAAAGGAAGCTATCGGTTAAACTTCTCAAATTTCAACTGGTAAACTCTCGAAAAAGAAAAAAAAATTCTTTACGCTATTACTAGTCTTACACCTGAACGTCTAACTGGATGAATAAGGCCATTCTTTGACTCCTGTTCGACATTTGTCGCAATCTGTTCCGGTCGTTCGCACCTGATTCAGCTCGGTTCTTTTGGACTTCAAAGTCTGAAAATTTACACCAATTTTTCACCTGAGTTTCAGAAAAAAATGAGAAAGTGAAATAAGAGCGCTGAATGGAGAAAGCATTCCGTTTAACGTCACGCTGCATTTCAAGCAGAACTTTTCTTGATAGCGCTTCATACATATTTAATTCTGGGTCATAAATCCTTTCCTTAATTTCTTGTGATCGCTCTTGTCAGGATTATTCAGTCTTCACACTTTTTTTCCGGATTGAAAGTCTTATTAGGTTTTACTTCTGGAATTTATTGTTGAGTGATTTTTTGGTC
>NC_046657.1:49888143-49902562 GCF_010883055.1 Belonocnema kinseyi
CCCCCTCCAAAGAGATTTAGTTTTTCCCCTCTCCTAGAAAATAATGTAGCCGTTAGCCAATTATGAATTTTACGTATATTTTCATTTTATTTCGAGTTTTTTTTTTAGAATTTATGGTAAATTCAGTTGCTAATTGCCAACGTGACAATGTAGCCTATTATCAGATTTCGTGGTGAATTAGGAATAATTTAAAGCTTTAAAATATAAATCTTTATAGTCAAAGAAATTTTTTAAATTTTCATAAAAATAATTAATTCTTGAACAAAACAGTTAAATTTTAAATAAAATAATGAATTTTTGAACAAAATATTCGATTCTTCAACAAAATAGTTGATATTTCAACCAAGAAAAAAAATTTTTAACGAAAGAATTAAGTTGTTAACAAACCAGTTGAATTTTCAACAAAATAATTCAGTTTAAAAAAAAATATTGGAATTTTCAAAAAAATAGTTGAATTTGCAACAAAATAATTCATTCTTAAACAAAATAGTTCAATTGTTAAAAAACTAATTACTTTGCGAACCAAATATTTAAAGTTTTAACAAAATGATTTATTTTGGAAAAATATATTTGAATTACCAAAAAATGTTTGATATTTCAACCTACAAAAAAAACCAATTTTCAACAAAAGAATTGAGTTTTTAACAAACCTGATGAATTCTCAACAAAACAGTTGAACTGTCAAGAAAAGAATTAATTTTTAAACAAAATAGTTGTATTTTTAAACAAAATAGTGGCATTTTTAACAATTTTCAAGTTTTTAACAAAAAAGTTGAATTTTGAACACAATAATTAAGTTTTGATCAAAATACTTAAATTTTCATACAAATAATGAATGCCTAAGGAAAATAGTTAAATAAAAAAATATATATCGTTGTAAAAAATATTTGAATTTTTGAACTAATATTTCATATTTTAACCTAAAAAAACGCATTTTTATCAAAAGAATTATGTCTTAACCAAACAGTTGAATTATAAACAAAATAATATATTTGAAACAAAATAGTTTAATTTTTAACAAAATAAGTAATTTTTAAACAACAATGGCTGATTTTTTAAAATAATTAATTCTTGAACAAAATAGTTAAATTTTTAACAAAAGAAATATTTTTTAAACGAAATAATTAAATTTTTAACAAAAGAAAATTTATTTTTTAAACGAAATAGTTGAATTTTGAAGGAAATAAATAAGTTATGAAAAAGTAGATAAATTTTCAACAAAATTATGGATTTTTGAATAAAAAATTAATTTTTGAACCAAGAGTTGATATTTTAATCATCAAAGAAAGCAATTTTTAACAATTTTCAAGTTTCTAAGAAAAAAATTGAATTTTGAGAAAAATAATTCAGTTTGAAATAAAATAGTTGAATATTTATATGAATAATTAATGCTTAAAAAATATTGTTTATCAAAAAACAAAAAAAATTCATCTTTGGAAAAATAGTTGAATTTTCAAACAAATAGTTGATATTTGAACCTAAAAAAATGAATTTTTAACAGAACAATTAAATTGTCAATAAAAGAAATGAATTTTGAACATAATAATTAAATTGTTATCAAAATTAATTTTTGAAGAAAATAGTTGAATATTTCACAAAATAATTATTTTTGAACGAAATAATTAAATTGTCAGGAATTAATTTAATTATGAACGAATAGTTGAATTTTCCACAAAATTATTAATTCTTGAAAAAATAGTTTAATTTTCAAACCAATATTTTAAATCTGTACCCACAAAAAGCGAATTTTAAACAATTTTCAAGTTTTTAACAAAAAAAGTTGTATTTTGAACAAAATTATTAAGCTTCAAACAAAATAATTGAATTTTCCACAAGAAATTGATTTGTGAACAAAATGGTTTATGTTTTAACAAAACCAGAAGAATTAAAACAAGAACTTGAATTTTCAACCTGAAAATATAATTTTTCAATATAAAATTTAATTCACAAAATAACTATTAATCCTTTCTGGTCAAAAATGCAACTATTTCATTGAAAATTCGTCATTTTTTGATGGATTAAACTTTTTCCTTATTTAAAATTCAAATCTTTTACCATTAAACTATCACATTTTTAAAAAATAATTAATCTACTGTGTTTAAAATTTTAACCAAATGCTTAAATGTTAAAATTATTTGTTAAAAATTCATTTTTTTCATGAAGATTAATTAATTTAAGCGAAAATTCATCTCCTTGCTTTAGATTTAACTATTTTGATGAAAATTCTTATTTTTGGGCTAAAAATAAATCTTTTTAATACAAAATTTGTCTATGTAATTACAAATGCATTTATTTGGAGAAAAGTAGATTTTTTTCAAAATGAAAGTTTCAGTTTCTAATTTTTTTTAAATTCGTCTTTTTGGAATAGATTTAATTATTTTTATGAATATTCGTCAATTTTGTTAAAAACGTAACCATTAGGTTAAAAGCAATTTAAAAAAAAATTTATTTGCAGGTTAAAAAATTGAAATCTTTTGGAAAAATTCGTCCGACAAGACGACTGAAAATGAAACTTCTTGTTAGAAAATTCCTCAACTTGGGTAAAAATTCAACAGTTCGTTTAAAAGTAAATTTTTTTCAATTTAAATTTTCAGTTTAAAAAATTAAAGCGTTTTTGAACAATACGTCTTTTTGGTTTAGATCTAACTATTTTTATAAAAATTCGTCTTTTTCGCTTTATTTGTTTTTCTCTACATTTTTCAAAATTTAAAATTTTTGTTCAAAACATAACTATTTCGTTGAAAACTTGATTGTTTTGTTGATAATCTAATTATTCTGTTTGATTATTTTGCTTAAAATTTATCAGCTTCTAAATTTCTCTAAATTTCTCTATTTGGTTGAAAGTCAACTTGCTTCTGAACTTATTTCAATTTTCTTATTTAAAAATTATTCTAATAATTTCAATTGAAAATTAAACAACTTTGTCACAACCTAACTTAATGTTGAAAATTCATATTTTTGGTTAATATTTCCACTATTAAGGTTGAAAAAACATCTTTTTTGTTAAAGTTTAACATTTTGCTAAAAATTCTCCATTTTTCTGTTAAAAACTAAGTTTCTCATCTGAAAATACAACTATTCCATTTTTGGTTCGAAATTTATTTTTATGAACTGAAATTTTAAATATCAGCTATGTAATTTATATACTTTGCTATTAACTCATTTCTTGGGTGGAAAATTAATTTTGTTTGTTAAAAATTTATTTTTCCTGATCAGGATTTAACTTTTTTCTTAAAAATTTGTCTTTCTGGGTGCAATTTAACTGATACAAAATTCGCTTAATTCTATTTAAAATTAATTTTTCAAATTAAAAATTCTATTATTCCCTTTGACGTTTGAAATCGAACTTTTTTATTGTTAGAAAATCAATTATTTTGTTTAAAAATCGTATTTTTTGTTGAATTCAACTGCACAAAAATTGTTTTATTTTGTATAAAAGTAATTACTTAAAATGTTGGTTTTTAGGGTTAACAAACAGCTATTTGGTCAAAAATTAAACTTCTTTAATGAGTGTTTATTCATTTGATTTAAAATCCAATTATTTTTTTAATATTGTCTTTTTGCTTAGAATTTGAAACGTTTGGTCAAAAATTCCAACGTTTTGCAATTCTAAAAAAACACATTGTTAAATAATCAGTCGCTTCAAAGTGCAACTAATTTGTTATTAATATTATCTTTTTTTAAAAACTAAGTTTTTTTAAATTCTTCTTCACGGGTTGAAAATTCATTTAGTTTGGTAATTATTTTTTTGTTAAAAATTAAAATATCGTATAAAAAATGAATCCATGCTCCTACTTGTCTCCTATTTTTGTGCAAAATTATTCTATTTCCACTGGGTTGAAAGCCGGCATTTTGGACTGTCAGGTCTTCTATTTAAAATTTTTAAATTATTTTTAATTGATTATCAAAGCTCACAGTTTCCCACACTGTAACGTTGGCAATTAGCAATATATTTCAACTTGAAATCCTCCTATTATTCCTCTATTTTCATAAAGAGTCACCCTACTTCCATTGGATTGAGACCTAAGGTTTTGGACACGGAAGTCAGATATCCAAAAATTCTCAATTCGTTTCTGAAAAGCATACTTGCTCACACTGTTACGTTAGAAATTGGCAACTAGACTCACGAAAAAAGGAAAACCACAGCCTAAATGTAAAATTTAAATCTACATTACTTTCAGGGGGTTACAGGGGGCTGGGGGGGTTAATGCAAAAAATGCTTAGTATATTTTAGGGGAGGCTTCTAACGGCTGCTTATAAAAATAATGGTGAAGACAATTTTTAAGATAATTAAGAAGGCTAATAAAATGACTTACTATCGCCTAAAGGTATTGTATGACCCTTTTGTAAATTAAAATCTTTCATAAGTGCAAAGAATTAATCTTGAAATGATTATCGCAGATTTCGCGCAACTCTATGGATAAATTTCATATTAATTCCGCAAACTTTAATCAAACATTATATAACATCAGATATCCTGGTCTGGCTGAGAATCGTTTAGACATTTAATATCCATCGTTGAAAATGTGAATAAGGGATGTGCGAGCAAGCACAGTACATTGTGAGTAGCAGCTTGCCTGTGGAGGGTGGAAAGTTATTATAAAAATAATCAAAGTTTCCCGGACGTCGTTGAAGGGAAGTCGTCACGTCAGGGCAGAGCAGAGCTGGGCAGAAAGAGCTCGCAAGATAACATCCCAGAGTTTTTATTGTGCTCTCTTTGCCCTTTCCTATTCCGTCCAACTTGTTCCAGCGAGTTCATTACGTTTGACAATTATGCGTTAATTTGCACCTAGCGATACTTCAAACGTTTTTATTCATTGCGCGTCGAAGCGAGTTACGAGAACGAAGTGCGACGTCCTTCCCATTTCCCCAGGGAGTCGATCTCGATCAAGAAAACGAGTAGACGACCCACTGCGAAAAGAACCTCCTCTACCTGTCCATCCTTAGACACCTCTACTAGAGAAAAAAAAGTCTCATAAAAAAAGTCCTTGGATTAATTCCTAAGTTTCGTATGTAATTTCCAACTCCGCGAGTCACGAGTCGCAAGTCCCCTCAAAGGTCTCGATATTATGATAATCCGGACGATCCACTGAATATGTAACGAGAGAGGACTTGGCAGTGATTAGTTTTACCCCTTTTACTTCCTTGCAGTTGCTGCGATCCACGGTGTCCTCGGACTTTTAAAAAAATGTCTTTGACTAACTTCTACCTGAATTTTATTGCAGCCCAGAGAGCCTGCGACACGTTATTTAAAACTTCCTTTGCGTAATGTTATTAGGAAGAGACCTCTCACTACCTTTTTCCCTGCTATACTTATATTTCTCTTTCTAATGCCTATATTCCCTATTGTTATAAATATCTATTACCTACTTACTACCCCCCTCTTTCTATCCCTTCCCCTAACTTCACTTATTTTCCTTACTCCCCCTTCTCAAACTTGTAACTATCCCCTATTCCTTAAAATTCCTCACCTTCGTGCCCAAACTCTCACTTTCCCTCAATTCCCTTTATTTTATACTAAACCTGTCACATTTTCTCTTCTCTCACTTCTCATTATCCTTCTTCTACTCATCTCATCCATCTTTTCCCTCTCTTACATTGTCTTCTCACTTTTGCCTTCTTTTCACTTCCTCTCTCGTTTTTCTTCATTTCCTACTACCACGCCAATCAATCATCTTTCTCTGCTGTCCCTTCGCTTCCTATCCATCATCCTCTTCTTCTGATTACTGCTTGCACTCCTGGAAAAAAATACGACGAAGAAAGACCCAACCTTGAGTGAAAGAGTTTCAGCCTGGGGCTACGAAACCCCAAAAATTGTCTTTTTTACAACTTTATTTTATACTTCCTTAAAAAATGAAAATAAACAAGAAATCAATCAGAATGAGTGTAGTGACATCTAAAATACGAAATTACCTCATTTAATTTGTTAACGACATTTTATTACAATGTCGTTAAGGTCTCCTTTCCCTTCTCCTATTTTCTCCTTTATCCTCCCCTACGAACTCTGCCCTTCTATTCCTTTCCTTAATTCCCACTCCCTCACTTCCCATCACTGACCCAGCTCACCTCTCCTCACTTTCACTCGTCTAGTTACTACTCCCCCTCCTTGAAATCCACTTCTCTCAATCTACCTTACATTTCTTTAGTTATACTCTCATAACTTCTTAACACATTTCCCTTGATTTACCACTTCAGCATCACTCAATTCTTTTCTCTTGTTATACCTCCTCTCCCTGAAGATTTCTTCCACCGCGTCCCTCACTGCGCTTATCTACCCTCGTCACTACTTTTCCTACTCCTCCGCCCCTCACTGCTTATTCATTTATCTACTTCTCCACAATTCCCCTGCTGCCTCTCTTAACACCCCTCATTTTTCTTTGAGCCGCGTTCTTTTCCTTCTCCTACTTCTTCTAACCTCACATTCACTTCCATGATAAGTGTACGGCAGCCGGACAGAAACACCCGATTGAATGTATACAGATTTCTGCTAGGGGCTAAAAAAAACTCCATAAATTGTAATTTTTCCAATATTTTCATAAATAAATTTAATTAATCCTACTTCCTTCTCCTCTACTTGCCCCTTTCATTTCCCGTCCTTCACTGTCCATGCTTCTTTTTAAACACTTTTAACTAAGCCTCCTTAAATTACCCTCCTACCTTTTTTTAATTCACTACTTTCACTCCTATCACTTCTCTTTGCTCTTTACTGCTTCTATTACTATCAAATCACCGTACCTTTCATCACCTTCGACAACTTGATTCACTACTTCCTTCACTTATTCGACTACACTGAATTCTATACTCATTCCCCCCTTATCTCCTTCACTTTCCCATAACCTTGCCAGACTTCTCCACACATTACTTATGAACGCTACTTTTTCTCTACTCTTACTTCCTCTTTCCCTCCATTTTACTTCCTCAACACTCATTTTCCTTCCATTACTATTCCACTCACTTTCCGTCCATCCTGAAACTCCCCCCCCCACCCTATAAATACTTTCTTACCCAACCTTTTCCCTCCACTACTTTCTCAAGCTCCTTCCACCCTTTCCCACCTCTTACTTCTTACTTCCCTACTTCCCCGCTTCTCACTCACCCGGATGCTAGACCGGTTTGTTTGCTACCATTTTTTTATTGAATTTTAATTATCAAACATTTTTGCACAATGTAAAAAAGTCAGAAAAAAAAGTTTTGATGCACATTTTCAAAAAATTGTAAATTGGGAAAAGAATAGTTTTCATTCTATCTTCTTGTTTGATAATAATAACCATCTATGAGAGAAATTGAGAGCATTTTTAAGCAAATAGGAGAAAACATTTTTTTTCAAATTAAAATTCTAAAATCCAAAGAACAAACTAAATTCTAAAAATCCTTTAAAATGTTACAAAATCATCTTAAATAAACTCTTTTGATCAATTTTTTAAAATTAAAAAAAATTAAAAATGTTCCCAGGAATCTTAAAAAAAATATTTATTTTTTTCAAATCATGCTTTAAAAAAGTTAAATTTCAAATCTCTTTATAAAAATGATTCCAATTTGTTTTCTAGATGAAATCTTAAAATTTTTATTGAAAAACTTTTCAAAATCCTTGAAAATCTTTTTAATTTTTTGTTCGAAACCTTAAAAAATCCACAGTATGTCTAATTTGTTTGGAAATATTTTCACATTTAAAATTATTTTTGGAATTTTTTCCTAAATTTGTTTGAAATCCTCCAACATCGAAAACACAGATTAAAAAATTATATTTTTAATAATTTTCCAGCTTGAATAATAATTAAGTGATTTTCTTTGTTTGAAAGGCTCCACACTACTATTTTGATTTAATCAGCTTTAATATAAAAAATGTAATTTTCTTGTAATAACGATTAACAATATTAGAAAAAAGGCCATATGTTCTAAAATAGAATCGGCGAAATTTAAATTTTGTTTCTTCGGAATTATCAGCACTCCTCGAGTAAACATCGGACAGGGAATGAAACACTTTTTTAATGAAGAAACTCTGTGGCCAAAAAAAGGTGAATTTTTTCGCTCTTTTCGAATAACATCTGTTGCCACCTGTGAAATGTGGTGACACTTCAAATGAGCTCGCTCATAAATAATGATTTTTTTTCATTGATATTTATTCTTTTATGTTTTGTAAAACTTTCTTATATGATAAGACTAGAATAAACTTTAGAACTAAAAACAATTTTAATAATAGAAAAAATCAGAATTTATAATTAAACAGATGAATTTTCAACTGAATAAATAAATTTTCAACCAAGAAGATTAATTTCCTTCCAAAAAATCCATTATTTTTTTACAATGAAAAATCAATTTTTAACCAAATGCATAAATTATAAAACAAATAGTTGAATTGTAAATAAAAAAAGATTATATTTTTCACAAGGAAGTCTTACATTTTGATATTCAGTTGGAAAAATTAATTTTTAATCATAAAGGAAAATTTTCAACAAAAAAAAAGGAATATTTAAATTATCAACTGCGAAAATTAATTTTTAACGAAAAACAGAACTTTATCACAAAATAACAAATCCCTCAAGTATAAACGACTAATTGTATTAAATTTTATTTTTAGCCAAAAAATAATATATTTCAACCAAAAGAGGTGAATTTTTTAAAACTAACAAAAGAGTTTTTTTAAATATTGCAGTTTTTGAGAGAAAGTTAATTTTAAATCCAGAAATGACAATAATTCATCTTAGAATTGATACTTTTTTAACTAAAATTATAAATGTTTAACCAAAAACACTGATCTTTAACAAATTAGTTTAAATTTTAACCATTCAGTTTAATTTTTAACTGGAAAATATACAGTTTCAACTAAAAAGCTTGATTTTAAACCGAAAAAAGAGGAATTTTCAAAGAAAATTTTATAATTTGGAATTGAAAACAAAATAAATTTTCAACGTAAAATGTAAAAGTTGATATGACTAACAATTTTTTTATTTTACATAAAAACAGTTCAATGTAACCAAAAAGAGACGTATATTGTACCAAATAGTTAAAAATTTAACTTAGAAACACAATTATGTAAGTAACAAAAAGTTAAATTTTCTACAGGGCAGTCGATTTTTCAAAACGTAAATAAAAATGTACAATAATTAATTGAACTTTCCACAAAAATAAATAAATTGTTAATTTAAAAGAACGAATTTTAATAAAATAGTTAAATTGAAATTAAAATTTTTTAAACAATAATGTGAGTTTAAAAAATGACAATATACATTTTTTTCAATAAAATAATGAATTTTTAATCAACAGAGTCAAATTTTCAACAAAAAATTTGATTAAAAAAGAGAAAAATAATTTAAAATAGTTGCGTATTTTTGTTGGGCTCTATTTATTCAGTTCACATTTAAACTGAAAAAAATGTAGAGGGGAAAAATAGACTTAGGAATAATAGTTAAAATGAAGATTGAAGTTTTCCGCCTTACTTAAAAACAGACCGTTTCTCGAATTGTTTCAAAATAAGCTACTTTCCGGCTTGCTTTGAAATCAGTCCCTTTTCGCATTATTTAAAAATTGGCCGCTTTCCACACAGCTAAAAAATTGGCCACTTTTCGCACTACTAAAAAATTGGCTACTTTACACATTTCTTGCAAATTTTTCCATTTCCTCATGAAAGAAAAATAGAATACTTTTTGTATTGTTCGACAAATGACCACTTTCCCTGATAATTAAAAATTGACCTTTTTCAACATGGCTTAAGAATCGACTTCTATCCGCAATACTTAAAAAGTGGAAATTTTTCACAGTTATTAAAAATTTACCACTTTCTGCATTGTAAGCCACTTTCCGATTTCCTGAAAAATTAACCTTCTTCCGCACTCCCTAAAAATTAACCACTCTCCGCATTGTTGCAACATCGATCACTTTACGCACTACTTAAAAAATGACTACATTTAACATTACTTGAAAATCAGGCAGTTTCCGCACTACTTAAAAATTCACCACTTTCCGCACGATTTAAAAAATTATTAGTTTTTGCGTTGCATGAGAATCAGTCACTCTCCGAACTACTTAAAAATTGATCACTTTTCGCATTGCTTGAAAATTGCATACTTTCTGCATTGAGGAAAAATTTACCTTCCGCATTTTCTAAAAATTAACCACTCTCTGCATTTTTAAAACAGCAGTCACTTAACGCACTACTTAAAAAATGACCACATTTCGCATTCCTCGAGAATCAGCCACTTTTGTAAATACGCAAAAATGAAATACTTTCTGCATTGTTTAGGAATTGGCCAGTTTCCGCACAACTTAAAAATTTACCACTTTCCGCACGACTTAAAAAAGCCACTCTCAGAACTACGTGAAAATTGATCACTTTGTGAATTGCTTGAAAATTGCATACTTTCCGCACTGAGTAAAGATTGATCACATTCCGCACTGCTTAAAAATTGAACACTATCTGTATTGTTTAAATATTGGCTATTTCAGCACTACTCGAAAATGTCCTACTTTTCACATTGCTTGACAATCGGCCACTTTCCGCACGACTTAAAAATGATTACTTTTTGCGTTGAATAAGAATCAGCCACTTTCCGCATTATTTAAAAATATAACTTTTTCCGCTTGGCTTGATAATCAGCCACTTTCCCTACTACTTAAAAATTCACAATTTTCTGTATTCATTCAGAACCGGCCACTTTTTGCTTTATTAAAAAATTGGCCACTTTCCGCACCACTTAAAAAATGACTACTTTCCGCATTGCCTTAGAATTGGATGCCATTTATTCGTTAACACTAAAAAATTTCGTGCATGTCAATTTTTTTAGTAATTTTTTTTTTGTTCCGGAAGGGTTTTGAAATTTATGGATGCATTTCATTTACGGTTGTCATTGGCCCCAAAGCCCCACTTTGGTGCAAAGCACGTAACAAATGATGCCACATGCTCACATCTTGACTCGACCGAAACTTGAGGGGTAATTTTAACACGGCCTAATAGAAGAGCCCCCGTTTACGTCCGCAATTCGTACAGTTGGCATGAAAAAGAGGGGCTAACTGTCGCTCGGGGACCATTTTCAACTCACGAATCTAGTGGTCCCGCTTACTTAACTCCTAATAGCACCTTATGCCACTTGAGGCCTGGGGCTATTTAACAAAATGCTTCATTTGTCTCTCTTTCATCAAACTCCCTCGAGTTTATTTTCACCTTAAAACTTTATAAAAATCATAAAGTTGAAATAAGAAATAAGAAAAATATCTTGTAAAGAATAATTATTATTTATTTAATCCTAACATTTCAAGTAAAAATTTTACACTTGTAACAAAATAGATCAATTTGTAAGCAAATTGTTCAATTTGCAACCCAAAATGTAAATTCGTAACCAAAAATAAAATAGTAACATTCTCAATTGAAAAAATTATAAATAAATTTTCATCTAAAATTGTGAAATTTGAATGCAAAGAAAGGAATATTTATATAAATTTATGAATATTTAAACTAATACTCGAATAATTAACCATAAAGCAAAATGCATAACAAAATATTTAAATCTTTAAAAAAGGTAGATTGAAAAAAAAATGGACTAGCTGAATTTAGATTGAAAATAATAATAATTTGCAAACAGAAAGCAAAAGAATTTTTAACGAAATAGTTTAGGTTTAGATTAAAAAGAAGAATTTTTATTAACAATAAAAATAAATTCGTAATCGAATAGTAGAATTTCCTACTGAAAAAGATAATGTTTTTAACTAAAAATGGAATACTTACATTCTCATTAAAGAAATTAATGTTTAACAAGAAAAATTTTCTATTTCAAAAAGTACTGGAATTTTCAATGGAACAAAAGATTTTTAAATAGAAAAAAAAACAAGTTTGATCACAAAAGTTAAATTTTTAACGAAATGAATGAAATTCATTTTTAAAAACTAATTTATAACCAAGAATGTAATATTTACATTCTTAGTGAAACTAGTAAATTTTCAATTAAAAAAATTAATTTTTACAAAAATGTAAAAATTCTAAATCAAACCTTAATTTTTAACTGAAGCAACGAATCTTCAAACAAATAATGGATTTTTAAACAAAGAGTTGAGTGATAACCCACAATGATCAATTTTAAATCAAGAAGTTTTATTTTCCACTTATGAGATGAGTTTAAAAAAAAAATACATTTATACATTTTTCACCAATAGTTAAATCCTAAACTAAAAGAGATCAGTATTTAAAAAATATTAATATAACAATATAATTAATTAAATAATCAATTATTATAATGATATAATACAGGGATAAAGATAAAATAGTAAAAGTTTTATTAAAAATAATTGGTTTTAAACCAAAAAGGAAAGGGTATTCCAACAAAATTGTTTAATTTCCAACGAAAAAGATGAATCTTAAAACAAAAAAATTAGTTTGCAACCCAATTGTTTATGTTTCTACGAAAAAAGAAAGTAAAAAATCTATCCTTTTGAATGAAATTTCTTTTGTTTTGTTTAAGAATTTAAATATTTTGCAGGAAATGTTTTTTTTGTTGGTTCAAAATTTGTCGCTGGCTGAAAATTAATGTTTTTAACTAAAAATTTAATTCTGTCATTTTTAGTTAAAGCATCTTTTTAGTCAATTAACTCAATATATATTCAGGTAAAAATTCTTGTTTTTTTGTTAATTTTGTTTTTTTAGAAAATTTAGATATTGTATGGAACGCTTGTTGTTTTTTTGGTTTGAAAATTAGCTTATTGTCCGAAATTATTTTTTGCAACTGAAAATTTAATTGCTTGATTGTTAGAATAAAAATCTTTTCATTTGATAATTCAATTACATATTTGGTTTAAAATTTATTTTTCTTTTTGATAATTTATTTGTATTTTTTTGTGTAGAAAATTGAGGTATTTTATTGAAATTCTTTATTCATCTTTTTTTTTTTGAAAATGAATTTGTTAAACTGCAAATTTTATTGTTCTATTCTTGGTAAAAACTTGATGTTTTCTCAGACAAAAATTTAATTTGAAAAATTCACTAACTGGTTACAAATACCTTTCTTATGATTGAGGATTCATCATTTATATTGAAAATTAATTTCTTTAACTGAAAATTGAACCATTCAGTTTCTAGTGAAAAATGTAGCTTTTTGGTTAGAAATTTAGTTCTTTGTTTACAAATTTTATTATTGATTGAAAGTTCGTCTTTGTTTTGGCCAAAACTCATTTTTAACTGACTTAAATATGGCAAATTTGGAAGTATTGATAACAGCGGCGCATGATTGAAAAGTGTGCTAAGTGACCAAATTTCAATAGTACGAAAAATGGCTAATTATTGTACAGTGCAAAAAGCCGACAATTTTCAAGTAGTACGGAAAGTGCGAAATTCTTGAGCAGTGCCGAAAGTGGTTAATATTTAAGCAGTATGGAAATCCGTCGATTATTTAGCAAAATGGAAAGTCTATAACTTTGAAACAGTGCGGAAAGTATCAATTTTTGGCAGTGGTTAAAGTGACCTTTTTTCAGTATTGCGCAAAATGGCTAATTCGTGTGCAGTGCGAACAGTGGCTAATTTTCAAAAACTACGGAAAGAGGCAAATCCTGTTGTAGTAAGGAAAGTGTTTAATTCTTAAGCAGTGCGGAAAGTAAAAAAATTTTAAGTAGTGCGGAAAGTTGCTAATTATTAATCAGTGCGGAAAATATACATTTTTGACGCAGTGCGGAAAGTGGCTAATTCATAATCAGTGCTAAAAATATCCATTTTTGACGCAGTGCGAAAAGTGGCAAATGTTTAAGTATTTTAAAAAGTGTTCAATCCTCTAGAAGTGGAGAATCTAGTCATTTTTTAAACAGCGGGGAAAGTGGAAAATTTGCAATTAGTGCGGAAAGTGGCTAAGTAATAAAAAAAGCGGAAAAAATCAAGAATTTTAATTCTTGTTTAAATTCATTTTGAATTCCAGCGATTCTAACTGGTCTCATGTGTAGAGTAAAGAGTAAAGAGACAGCATATGATTATCGTAAAATCAGTACTTTTGGGCGACTCTGTGGACATATGGTCAGCCGAGGCCGGGACAAAAAAGCGGTACGAAACAGCGACAGAAGTTGGGAGTGTCGTCGGGCGATATATCAAGGCTTAAACTGTCCCGTCCTACAGACATGTCCTACACCATACAAATTGTATGTCGTATATCGTATATATATGTGGGAGCTATGGAGCGCGTATGGCGCAAGTTGCGTACGACCAGGGGTGGCATTAGTTAATAGCACCGACCGCCCTATTCGCCGAGGACGTTAATACGCTACACCTACTGTCCTACTGTCTAACCGAATGCGGTTTCCAATCTGTTACGTTTTTACACTAGCCACCTAAGACTACTCACTTTTTCCCCGGTATTAAAAACCCTCGGCCCTTTTTGCACCCTTAAGCCGATTTTCGCCAAAAAGGATCAGTGAACATTTCTGGAAAAAGCCATTTGTCATCAAGGCTCGG